>NC_056737.1:503761991-503974491 GCF_019279795.1 Protopterus annectens
GCAGGGCTGTTTCTGTTAACACTACACTAGTATGGGAACCCAGTAATTGTGACTATAAAAGTCTGCCTGACATGCTTTGGGTAGTAGACATACTATATTGCCTTTATCTTCATTCCTACTATTACACGTATTCAGCACTATATTCCTGTATGAGAGTCATGTCTTAGTGGTAGGTCATACAGACTAGTGTTACAATGGTCTTGTGGTAGGGCCTACCAGTATGCTCATATTCTGCTTTTGAGTTGAGTATAGGGCCTATCAATCACAGTGCTGGAGGCACCTTTAAGCAGTTAAAGGGCTTAGTAGGTCTCACAGGAGCCAGGCTGTGTTGCAGATTCTGGTTGCTGCATATATCTTCACTGTTTCCTGTAGTGAGTGTGTATGGCTACTGAGACCTACAACTATATTTCATATGTATTAATATATATTTATATATATGTATGTGTAGATATACATACCTTCAGATATGTTCATTACCTTACATTATTATGTACAAGCTAACAGGTAGCAGGGCTGTTTCTGTTCACACTGAACTAGTATGGGAATCCAGTAATTTGGCCATTAAAACTCTACCTGACATGCTTTGGATAGTACATCTCCTATATTACCTTTATACTGATTCCTACTATTACATGTTATATTTATTTTAGCAGTGTGTTCTTTCAAAGCAGGCATGGCTTAGTGGTAGGTCAAACAGACTAATGTTACCTAGGTCCTGGGTTCGAGACTGACAGTGGGAATTTTTACTTTGCAAACTTTCCAACTGAGTACAGGACCTGTCAATCAAATAGCTGAGGCCACCTGTAAGCAGTTAGAAGGGTAAGTAGGTCACACAGGGGTCAGGCTGTGTTGCAGATTCAGGTTGCTGCAATTATGTTCACTTTTTCCTGTAGTGAGTGTGTATGGCTACTGAGACCTACGATTATATTTCATATGTATTAATATATATTTATATATATGTATGTGTAGATATACATACCTTCACATATGTTCATTACCTTACATTATTATGTACAAGCTAACAGGTAGCAGGGCTGTTTCTGTTCACACTGAACTAGTATGGGAATCCAGTAATTTGGCCATTACAACTCTACCTGACATGCTTTGGATAGTACATCTCCTATATTGCCTTTATACTGATTCCTATTATTAAATGTTATATTTATTTTAGCAGTGTGTTCTTGTAAAGCAGGCATGGCTTAGTGGTAGGTCATACAGACTAATATTACCAAGGTCCTGGGTTCGAGACTGACAGTGGGAATTTATTTTTCTTAGCAAACTTTCAAAGTGAGTACAGGACCTGTCAATCAAAGTGCCATAAAGGCACTTTTAAGCACTTTAAACCAGGTCTGCTTTCGTTTGTGAGCTCACGCATGCAAGACTGGCGGTGAGCTCCGCTAACACAAGCGTTACACCGCTATTTTCTTTGAAAGAAAAGAAAAAGGGGTGACAGGAAAGTGGTGAAAAGGGGTCACAAAGAGGGTAAGACAGTAGGGAAAGAAGCGTGGGATTTGCAGGAAGGGTGTAGGTAAGGCCCATAGATGCCCATGTCTTTTGCAGCAACAGCTGTATATTTCTATGTATTTTGGTGAGACATTTGAAACCTTCCACCTCTGAGAGAGGTGTCAGGACAACATTAATATTTGTTGTACAGCCAATTGTAATTAACAGTTTAGATGTCCAGCGGACATGTGTGCGACATGGACAGCTATGTATGGGGCGTAATTTTTTTGTGGGACAGAGTGCCCTTTTTTTTTACAGGTGAGAGTGGTATGACAGGTGAAGGAAGTCGGTAAAGCTGGGGAGGTAGGTTGGGTAGGTTAACAGACAAGACAGACAAGATGCATACAGGGACGGTGTATGACACACGTGGGGGGGGTTACACAATTGACGGGGACAGAGGTTGGGATATCCGAGATGCACGAGCCCACAGATGGCAACAGTGGAACTGATATCCCCACCCATAGGCAGTTGCCACTGTTCCTTCACAGCCCAGGACGGGGCTGTGCTGGGGGCTGTGTAGGCGGGGCAACGGCTGGGGCCGTTAGCTGTGCCACATGAGCCTCAAGCTGGCGTAGGGGTCCAAGAACAGTGTCTTGGATCTCCCTACGCACCACAGACCGGACACCGCGGAGGGTGAGTGGACGAACCCTCCGGACACACTAGCAGAGGGGGGACGGGCCCCATCCCTGCAGCGCTTCCACCCGTAGGTGGCACAGGGCCACCGGAGGGGTCCGGCCTGGGCACTAGTGCCAGGTGCAGTCGCCAGCTGAGGTGGGAGAGGTGGGTCCGCTGGGACCTGCCTTCCCAAGCGTTCTAGGTTTGTGAGTAGTTATGTTAGTTTGGGTTAGTGGCATTTTATTCCATTCAGATTAGTTGTAACAGCATGCATTGGTATTCCCATCAAACAAACACCCAGATATGAACACCATTGAACAAGGGACATATCAATATCACATGCATTATTTGAACAGCAAAACACAGTCAAACGACATGCAGGGTTGATTAATGGCAACAGGCCATCAGATTTGCAGGTATGAACAGGGCACATGCACGAACAGACATGCATATATGTTTGAAACGGACAAATGTCCATGATTAATGAAATGTTCACATACCATTATTTAGTGGATGTTGTTATATGGAATTATAGGGTTGGGTGGGGATAGAAAGTGATGACACATTCATATGTTACACATTGATTCACATTTCTCATAGGTACACAATTAAGTTGAGGCTGATGTTTCAAAATAATCTTTATTTGACTGTCATGCTACACCTGTTACACATACATCACTATCCTACTTATTTTGAATTTGATCAGATACATCATCCTGCTACACTTTGATGACAGGACAGGGGACAACTATGGCTGTTTAGTCTGTCAGATAATCATTCATTCTATCTGCAAATTGTTTACTGTTATCACCATATACAGATTTTGACCTAGACATTCCAGATTCAGACACACTGAAATCAGTTTGGGATGTTAATTTGTACTTCCCACATGCATTTAGTTCTGTAGAAACACACTGAGGCTTATATATTCAGGGGTTATTACTACTTTATTTATTCATACATGAGCCTTTCTGTCACTCTCACACATTCTGCAACTTCACAGTTCAGGTTGGTACTTCTAGGCTTTGTTCACATATTAGACCTGTGGTGATTCAAACACTTTCCAACAGCCTCACTTCTGTCATGATTCAGCATTTGAACAGGGATATATCTCACATGTGACTACCTCAGATTCTGAAGCTGTACTCTTGAGACTACTGCAGGTTACAGTATATTTAATTAATGATGGGACATCTGTATTACAGCACTGTTTAATTCTATCAATTATATTTCCAGTTACACTTGCATACTGATGAACTTGTTGCAGCCATACCTGCAGACTTTCAATTCCTGCTTGCACATTATATTACTTTTAATCAATACACTGCACTGTTCTGATACATGGTACATAATAATATTTATTTACAAGTACTGGGTGGGGTTACTAACCTGCATGGTGGCGCAGCCGCACCAGCCTTCTGGCGTGCATCTCACGATTCGCAGAGCGGACACCTGCAGCTGTAATACAAAGGGAATAATATTGGACTACACATCTCCATGGTATCAGCTGGTTGAAATCCTTACATACATGAGTAAAATGTGACTTACTCAGTAGTGGGGCGTTGGGCATTTGCCGGGCCTCCTGGATCCAACGGTTCAATTGATCCTGCTTGCGTCTCTTCAGGTCCGCATGGTGGTGACAGACCTGCTCACCAGTGCGTGAAATGCCAGTAGCACTGGTCAGATCACGAGCCAACTGGTCCCACGCCTCTGCCCTATATGCTCCCCATGAGACCTGGCCCTGCATGAGTTGGGCCTCGTGATTATGGACAAGGAGCCAGACCATGTATCTGGACTCCTCAACGCCCCAACGCTGTGCTCGAAAGCAACGTCCCTCACCTACTCCACTCATGCTGACTGCAAGTCTGTTCTACAATCAGTTATGCTGTGTATTCCCGCCTATGGGGCTTATATATGCCGCTTTTCCCGCACATTTCTCTGATTGGCCATTTTGGAATTGTATCTACTTCACTGAAAATGCTTTCTCATGCTCCATTCTGGGTTTTATCCCATATATATGCTATTTCTGCATTTCTAGGTGTTGCTGTCATGGCGTGGTGGTTTAGTTCCTTGACTCTAGTGCATGGTATCCTGGGTTCGAATCTGGTAACTGATTTTTGCTTTTCCTGACAGAAATGAGTTGAGGACCTGTCAATCAAACATGCCAAAAGCACTTTTAAGCACTTTAAACCTGTTCTGCTCGTTTGCGGAGGTAACGCATGCGCACTGGCAGTTAGCCTGTGGGAGCGGCGCGCAAACGGTGTGCGCTGGGATAAATCTTAATTGGCTAGTGACACACATGTTCAGCTAATTGCACACAGTTTCAGCCTGTTTACCCGCTGCTTGGCAACGGGCACGCAGTTTGCAGCTTTTAAACACTACTCAGCTACGGGCACTCTGTCTCACGGCAGCTTAGCTATCAGTACATTTCTGACTATTTTTATTCTTATGTTACTTCAAAATATATGCTCTATTTCATTCCATTTTACTAATGGGAATACATTTACATTTGTACAATACTGTCAGGGGCTTTTAGTGCTTATTTACAAAAAAAAAAAGGTTGTTGTAGGGGCTCGAACCCTGCCTGCCTACTCTTAGGGCGGCTACTCTACCGCTAAGCTATTATTTCTTGGTTTACTTTGCATATTTAGTTCTTATATCCTTTTCCACTGACTGCTAACTGTGATTGCGCTAGTAGCACACCCAGCACACAGTAGCAAACATTTACGGGTTTAACAAAAAAAAAGGTTTTAATTTAATTTTATGACATCTCTTCACTTTATACACTGATGGCCAGTCGGGGCATGTGTTGTATAGTGTGTTTATTCACATTTTCATGGCCTTTCTCGTGGCTGTTTACTTTCAGCCATTCTAGTCTTCCGGGGGCGTGTCCACTTGCAGAGCTTAGCCTACAGACACGCCCCCTACTCTCTTACACGGACCGTGTAAGAGTTACTAGTGTGATTCAGCATGCCTCATGCACCTCATGCATATGCATGACATGCTGACATCACACAGTTTAACTGCAACCTCCGTGTAAGAGTTATAACTCTTACACGGAGGCTTCCTGAATCTGGCCCAATGTTTTGTAACCTAAAATCAAATAGCTACTTGACAACTTCAGCAGTGACTCATTCCTTCATTCCATCACACAACTGCAGGTTTGCTATGACAACGAGGAAGGCTTTATTAAAGATGCAAAATCTGTAAAAGGAATTTTAAAACTTCGAGTGACTGCCATAGTAATTTTAGCACCATTTCATCCAGAAATCATAGTGGAAACTAAATTTCTGTGTAACACACTAATACTACCTTTTAACCACCCCCCCCCCCCGAAAAAAACTGTATCAGTTTGTTCAAGACCTTAGAGCTCTAAGTGCAGTAAATATTTTTACTTAACCCAGCTACAGTTCTTAGTTCTATTCCCTCTGCGTTTTATGTTACTGACATTTATGTTTTTGTCTTTTCTGTATTCTAGTTCACCCTAACAGTCAGTATCTGTTTGCTTTTATTTACAAAAGGATAAAAAGAAATTGCAGATTTCAAAACCTTAGATTCAATACCTAGGACATCTCGTTCTGCAAAAGCACGTTGCATTTTTCTTTCTCAGTTTTCTGCTATTCAGCCTGCATCATGCACTACATAACCTTGAAGCAGCTCCATACTTTACTTAAATTAGCAGGTCATTGTAGACAGTACACTTCTAATTTTGCAGTAGTAGTTTTATTATTTATTTGAGACATTCAGACCTACTACATTGTCAAAAAAAAAAAAAAAAAAAAAACATGAAATGCATTTATTCATCTGAAAAGCCTCCTCCTTAACCCTCATGCCTTTGGCTTTCCCAGTTATTGAAAGGACTTTTTCTTTTTCTGTTGCAAGCATAACACAGTAGCACTGGGCTTATTAATGCAACACAGAAGCAATGCTTTTAGACCTGCAGCATATTTTAGACTAACTTAAATCCTGTAACAGCAGCTGTCCCACGCTATGTCAAGGCAATGGTAGCAGCTGCCAGGATACTAAATATGGCATTTTCATTTACACTTGGGCACAAAATCTGTGTTGCAGTTCCACATTTTGTAGACACCTTGTAATTCGAAAGAGACTCAGTATTTGACCTTCTAATATTATATATTCACTATTAAATAACCCCTCGCAAGAAATTATTAGATGTCTAACTTAGAATCCTGGATATTTAATTTTAACAGGCACTGAATAAAATACCTTATTCTGTGTGCTTATTTTTTTTTAACCATGTGCTTTCTCCTAGACATTATGTGACAGATATCCAGAACTCATCCTGTTTGTATATGAATCCTGTATTTACAGGAAAGACCGCTCATTTGTGGCAACAGGTCAAATCCTGCTTAGACGACAATTAAAGGAAAATGTGTCTGCTCAAGCTGCAGAATTGATAGCTCTCAGTGAAACATAAAAAAATGCTAAATATTTTCACAGACTCATGTTATGCTTATGTGGTAGTTCAGGAGTTTGGGACACTATAGAGAGAAAGAGGATATTTAAAATAATCAGGGTATGTCATTAAATGTACTTCCCACAATACTGTTGCTCTTACATTAAATAAAAAATCCCTTACAAATTTTCTGACTAAACAGATTGCATGTTATAACAATGGGCTTTAATTTTGCAGCCATTTCAAACTGAAAATGTTTCTGTATCATTACAAGAAGTGTTGTCTTTTCAAGAACAAACTACAGACTCCAAAAGGTAAGGTGCCTATGTGACTGCTGCTCCCACTCACTGCAGTTATTATGGTGCCATCCAGGTATAGTACCACCACGTTAATTTTTACCACAATTGATTTGAGTGTATCATTTTCTCTGCCTCAAAAGGAAAAATAAAATTTTTGCTCATGTGCCAAGTTGCCACACCAACTGATATGCCCCACACATTTCTGGAGTTGTCTAGCATATCCTTAATTCATGAAAGGTATGCATTCACTATAATGTTTCACAGACAAACATTACATAAATCATGAACATTTTTTTGTTTTCTCTGAGCTGCTTCAATGTCAACTTTTTGTGATTTATTAGTAATCTTATATGTATTTTCTGAGTAGGTTAAAGTCTATTCAAGCAAGTAAAATACTATTACTGTAGCTAAAAAGTTATTCATTCTATCATTTGGTGTTCCATATTGCATCCATTTAGACAGAGGCACCTAATACACTAGCCCAGTAGTATAACAGTTGTGTAAAAACTGAATGTGAGTATTCAGTATCACTGCTGACATTTTCCCCAAGCCTCTGAAGTAGTAAAATATTAATAACACAATTTTTCTACATTGTAAAAACATGTTCCTGTTCTGCAGCAACTTCAGTCCTCAACAGCATCAGCTCATCAGCAGGCTGACCCCCTCCTCCAAATATGACATCAAGCCCAGTGATTAAACCTATATTAAACCATTTACAACATTCACTTGAACCCTGACAAAAGGCTCCTTTTCTGGTCATCCTTACAGCAATAGCCACTGCAGTCATCCAGTTTGTTGGTTCAGTCACTTGGATCCCTGTTTCCCACATCAGACCAATCCACTCAGATGGGAGAGAGCCACATGGAAATGCCAGAAACCACCAAGGACCATTAGGACCAGAGCAGCTATGCCTACCATCAACCCTGACCCAGGGGTTTCCAGTCAGACCAGAGCCAAGGCCCAACCTGCTACCACTAAATAAAAAATATGTGACCTGATGCCACCTATGACATCATCACCCAGAGTTTCAGATTACCTGGTTTTAAATACATTATGCAAATCAAACAACTAAGTGCCACTTGTATTTGGGAGTCATCAAAGTAATGATTGTGCTAAAATAACTCACCCCTGCCTACAGTTACTTAAACAGCCACTACAATTATTTCTATTTCAGCAGCACTGCAAGTTTAAAATTAATATTACAATTATCTTTGTCCTGCTGCTGCTGTATTTTTTACTTCCAGAACATCACAAATACTGTTTTTCTTCCACCAAAAAGAACTGCAACACACTGGCATCCCTACTACAAAAGCTTTAAAAATGCCAAACTGCTGGGTGTGTTCTTTCATTATTTCTGCTCATGAGGCAGGCAAATCCATGAAAGCTATCCTATACAAGGCATCAAAATACCCCATGTCTTGTAAGCTGTAAATACCAACAACCGGAATGCTGGTGTGCAGCTGTCAACACTCCGGATAGCATTCAAGGAAGAAAATGCACCTCTTAGCTAACTTTCATTGTGGCACAAGGTGTAAGTTATCTGAGCTTAGAGAAACATAACTGGCGATTTAGGGTTCAAATCCATTTCACAGATGCCTTTACAGAGGGGGTCAGAATGCCACTTGTCACAAAATTATGATTAGGAATGTAACAAACAATGCAAATGAGTTTCATAACAATGTTTATTGCAACAAATTTAGCATTAATGCGTGTTATAGAAGCCCGATATAATGAGTGCAAATTATGTTAAACATGACATTTGTGATATTTAATCTAGAATGTACTTGCACGGGTATGACTTGCACAATAGTTTGTTTTAATTATTATGAGTTATCACATATCATCAGTATGACTTGCAAAGTATATATGAAGCATTACCCACTATGTATTACTCAGGTTATGCAACTGCATGTATTTGAAATGCTTTTACCAACACAAATACTGCCTTTTATAAAGAAATGCAGTCCTGTGACTAATTAAAGTCACAGGTTTACATGCATTTCTTAAGTATATCTTTATTCATTCTTTAATTAGTATACTTCTGATTACCATGCAAAAGCAAGTTCTCCTGTGGCACTGATACTTATTAAACAAAGTTTAACATTTTATCCTTTTTTCTCATAGTTTTAATTCCCAGGTGGTCGAACTCAATAGTGTGTAAGTCCCAACATCCCAATTTGTCACAAGCCATACCATTTTTCCTCCAACCAATCATGATTATCACAAACACCATAAAGCATTTCAATGTTTAATACTGGAACATGTGTCAGTAGGTTGAGCCTCACACGTGGTCAAATCTCACTGTCATATTTCACACCTTCCATATTTTTGGATGTGATCTGCACCTATATGTCTGCCAAGCCTCTGCTGTGCTTTCAATTGCACAAATGCAGCTGGCAAGGTTGGGCATCTTTGGGCACAAGCTTTGACACATGAGATATGAATTGGGCACCAATTCAGACACATACTTCTAAACTGACTGACAAATATGGCTGGCAAATGTATGGATGGTGTTCCATTTAGAGAACAAAGGTGGTGTGTTGAGGAGTTCAGGATTTTTGTGGCCTCCTTGTCAAGCACTACAGCCAGAGGCTGCTGCAGGGGTAATATACCGGGTCTCAATATAAGGCTGAGTCTTGGAATAGCTTGGCCAAGGTTGTCTGTAGTGCAGCTAGCATCCCATGCATCAGGAAGCAATGCTGTCTCTACTACATTGACATGAAGAGGTGCAAGCAGGTCTTCCTGAGCCAATGGAAGGATGAATTTAAAACTGCAAGCACCCCTCAGTTGTCTAAGAAGACTGACCCATCAACAGTCTATGATATAGCTTTGATTAGCCAGCCAGAACAGTTTGTCATTATGCTTTCATATACGTATCTTTTCTTTTCTATACTGTACAACTTCGGAAGAGATAGTCGAAAACTGTGAGGTGCATCAAGGGAGATTAATTCACCTCAGAGAGGTACAGGGTAAGTATACATCAGGTCTGAATGCAAGGCAGAGCATTATTTTCAGTCCATCACTATATATCATCTTGAGCAGGTATACCTTAACTTTTATATCAAGCATACATAATGAATACATCAACTTAATTGTGTGTGAATTAAATACCCAGAAACAGACATTTGATTTTTTAGAGGATATTATTTACAAAATATTAACTGCAATACTGCAAGACATTAACAATTCAGTTTTTTTTTCAAATGCAGCTCTTAACTTTGAAAGCATATATCTGATATGGCATAGTCAAATATATGTTTCTATTTGTCATATTGTCATATCATACCATTGTGATTGATTGATTTTATGACACATTAATGACTTCTCATCATATCTGAATAAAGGTATAAATATCTGTTTCTCATTTTGATTTTTGTATTAAAATAATAAAATAATGTGACATGCCAATGATCTAATTCTTTCTTTTTTGTCTCCCACACCCTCTCATGTATGTATGTATATATATATATATATATATATATATATATATATATATATATATTGGTATTTGTTTTAAACATTGCTGATGAAAAACAAATGACCATCAGCTAGACCAATCTCTGCAGTTCAGCTCACCATACCTGCACAGATGGCTGAGGCAATACCACCACAGGTAGCACACAGACTGAGCACATCTGGGTCACAAGCTGTCAGCATTGCCTCCACAACTACTGCCTTATCTACTGCACCTACCTCTGATAGCTCTGCCCTGGCTGCTGGTGCAGTGGTACCCCCTGGGAACAGTATCGGTGGCAGTGGAGGTGGTGATTTTGTCACCCATCAGGAGTTGACAGGACTAATGGAGAGCATAATGAAGAGGGGCCTATGCGCCCAAATTGGCAAGGTTGAAAAGGTCCTACTTATATTGCCAAAACAATGCCACATACACTGACACAGGCAAATGACACAGGAGACAGTGATGAAAGTTCTGGGGGATACAGACTAGATTCTCACTGTTCTCAAGCTGGACATAGATGGATGCACCTCTGATCTCCCCTATCTATTCCCAATGGTGGTGCCCTTTATTTGTGTCTATCACCATTACTGTCTGTGTTGTATGTCTCTGCCTATTACCTAGCCTAGCCTACCTACCTGACCTTCTCATTCCTAAGCACATTTCCCAGCATTCATCTCTATTAAAAAAAGGAAAATGGGCACCTGCCCACAAAGAAACTTACACCCTATATATAGCTCTCCATTTTGCCCATACATAGCTCTCCACTGTGCATCTTGACACAATTGATTTGGTCCAGTTGGCTATACAACATTATTTTGTTGTTGTCACCCATGTCTGGTGTGGTGACTCTCCAAAGTCATGAAATTCTGCTTACAATTCTAGATGCTGTCCTACCACTAACCTGCAAATTCCTGTATTCTTTCCCTTCTGTCCTTCCCTCTCACAGGGAAGGGGATACAGGGACTTTGACATCATTTCTGCCAGTAATTGGGCTACTAACCAAGACAGCATGTCCCTATTGGATTATAAGGTTAAAACTAGGGCAGACACCAGTGATACCATCAGGTTCATAACTACGTATGGGCAAAATACCAATACTATCAAGGACACTATTCACAACCATTGGAATATCCTTTTGGCAAATGACAATTTACGACCAATATTAGGGACGAGGTGTCAGTTTTCATTTAGGAAAGGTAAAACATTGGATTCCCACTTTTCCCACTTTAAACATACTGGTAGCGGGGGTGCTATACACCAACAACTCACCTTGTCCGGGGATACTCTTTTTGGCACTTTCCCTTGTGGACATTGTTCTTCATGCCGTTATGTAAGCAAACTCAAACAATTTACTAGTAAAAACACCAGTAAAGTGTATGACATTAAATTCTTTAGGAATTGTGGAACTGACTGGATTGTTTATCTGGCTACCTGTAAATGTTCGGCCTTTTATGTTGGTTAGACATCTCGTCCACTAAGAATATGTATGTCAGAACATCGTAGTGACATACGCAATAAATGTGACACGAATGCCCTATACAGGCACTGCCTGATGCATATGAATGCAGAATTTCATTTTTTGATAATTGACAGAATTGCTGGTAACAGGAATAACATGCAGGGATGGCATAGCATCCTGAATAGGAAAGAAAAATGTTGGTTTATTAAGCTGGGGGGGGGCTTTTCCCACCTGGACTAAATTACCACTTATAGTGCTTTACTTTTTTCCTGTATGTATTCTTTATAATTATCATGTATTTCTATTCTATATATGTATTCTTAATTATTATTTTTTATCTTTGCCTAATTAAAGGAAGTGTTGCTGCCAGTTTGTATTTGTGGGGGGGGGGGGGGGCTGCACTTCCCATTGGTGGATGGGTCTATTTATGGAAGAAGGAGTTTTCACTGTGTAAAGGTATTCCACTGATGAAGGCTGTCTTGCTGAAACCGGTATGGATAATAAACTTACTATAGCCATTTTTATGGCATGATTTAGTTCTATCTGCTGTGTTTTGTGCCTTTTTTCACCCATATGCTGGCCATTTGTGACTGTTTCCTCATTTGGTTCGGCCCTGCATTGCCGTACGTGCAGAGCACTTTTACTTTGCAGTGTGTTGACATAATTTACATGTCTGTAAAATGCTTTGGGCATAGTGTCAGGGTTTCAAATCCAGAAATATGTGAAAGCCATATTTAATGTTTTTTATGTATATTATTATTATGTGTGTAACTGTTGTCTACATACTTATTAACCCACCGTTACCCTGCTTATGTCTTAATCACGTTTCTGCTTCTCGACCCCTGTTTGCTATTTTTGGGAAACACTTGACTGCACATAGCATGACATATTACTTATCAGGGAAAATGTAACAGTAACACATCACAAACATTAAAAAAATGGCCCAGAAAAATATAGCATTCTTTTCTTGTCTCTGTACCTGTCTCCATATCTGTCTCTGTTACCACTTCTATGCCATCACTATTTACTTTTTCATATTTATTATACTACCGGATGTAATCCACACGTTATGGGATTTAACAATTGTCATTAGTGCAATGAAGAGTAATACATGCATTCTCCTTTGCTTCAATCTGTTATTACATTTGAACTTTGTGAAGTAGGAATTCCTATGTGGTGTGGTTAGATAATACTCAAGTCTGTAGATTTGTTCCGGAATACTGTGAAGGCTGAAATTCAGATATTTGTCAAAATGTTATTGAATGTTTTGTATGACTCCTTTGTGTGTTGGCTACACATTTTATTAATGTATCACTGTCCTGCCACTTGTTTCCTATTGGGAACACTGTCTTGCAGAAATTTTGCCTGAATAATAATGATGACAAAACAAAAAGTAACACAAGACAGAGATGTGCAGAAATGAACCATAAGGAAATCTCTTCCTATGTCTGTATCCCTTTCTCCCAATCTTTCTTCCCCAGTGAGCATCATCAACTTTTGCATGGAGCTTGGCATCTCACACCAGGAGTGATGGTGAATGTAGTGTCACATCTTATGGCAAAAGCTGAAGACTTTAATTTCAGCTGCACTAGCACTGTTCACTTCACTCAGATGAGCTTACTTAACCCCACTGTGATATAGAAATACAGACTGGTAGTACTATTGTGAGACAGCTCATGTAACATACATATTAGGATAATAGATGTGACATTCCACAAGGTCTATATGACACCTGTCCTTACAATGAAGAAGGCTGATGACTACATTCTTCCTTGCTTGAATTTGTTGTTAGTGTCCCTTCAAATGTGTCAGTTAAACTTAACAGTTCTAAAGTTCCTCTGTGTTGAGCAGGGATCATTCTCTTGTCTGTACACTTTTATTTTTATACTGTCAAGGGTATGAAGTCAGATGTATGCGATATATTTTTTTTTTAGTTTTCACATATCACTATTATGTGTGTACGTGTGCTGCATATGTTGTCAAATAACATTATCCTCCTTACGTCTTCGTCACATTGCCACACTTCTACTCCATCTTCACTCATATTGGACACACTTCGTTGGGCACAGCAATACTTCTGAAGCGTACAGAGTTTCAACATTTCTGCATGTTAATGTTTATTATTGTTATCCCTACCCTTGAGGATATCTTGAGAATCATTGATAATTGGAGGCAGTAGGAAAAGCCATAGATGTGATTTTGTAAAATTATATACGTCAGAGAATGCATGATAACATGACAGAACATAAATATGCACAGAAACGAACCATAACCTAATCTCTTATTATGCCTGTATGTGTATTCCTGTCTCCAAATGCTCTCCTCTTACCACCACTTCTGTGTCATCAAATAAAACTCATTGATTCAATACTGTTTCCATAAGCCATGTTTCTATCAGCAGTAACATGCTTGGTTCCTCAGGTGTTTCATAACAGATCTGCATCATGCATATAAGGATTGAAGAACTGCAACTGGCATGCCAAATTTGGAAATCATGACCCATGAAACATGACCATAACACATATTTGTTCTGTATTTCATCAAATTCAGACATGGCTGTATGTATACACTGCTTATTTGCCCAAAGGTTGGCATGGAGAACCACAGACTACTGCTAATTCCCATTCTAAGTTCAACACCTCAAGATATGATTATGCATGGGATAATACTTTGCCATCATGTGCACAAATGAGCTTGCCAGAGGTGTGCTTCAGGAGACAGTTAAAAATTATAAGAAAGTATTATATGAGTGGGATGGACAATTTCTGTATGTGTTAGTGGAATTTTGAAACTAAGGAATTTGCATTTCACAGTGATGTTGATTCAGTTAATTCAGTCTGTTAATGTATGTCTACAAACAACTGTTATACATACACACTTGCATCATTTTATCAAAGTTGCTAGTATATGTCTGCAATCCAGTGGTTACACATGGAAATTTGATAAAATTTGTGTGTAACCTTTTCACACATAATACATCACTGTTAATCAGATGTGCACTGTCATATTTAGGAAGTGTCTATTTTGTCAGTGCACATTGTGCAATCATGAGGCAAAACAACTGAGAGTGACACAATAAATGGTTACTATTTTCATGCAATCATCCCAATATTAACTGTCATGAATGCTTGCTTGACAATCCAGTGTTTTACAGTTGGGATTATCACTGACTCCACACACTGTAAAACAGATACATGTCACTCACAATAATGCAATGTACATGAATGACCGTAGCTAGATGTTATCAGAGAAGTATGTAATTACATGGAATAAGTACAGTAATGTTAAGTTGGCCTGCCCAGATACATGCATTTGTCCCAAAACATGTGATGCACAGTAGCTGATATTCCAAACAGTAAAGTATTAACTCACAAATGTGCATTTTTCAAATCTTTATTGTAGACTTCTTCTGTGGCACTTGTGATTCATATATGTTCTATAGATTGTGTAACTAGTTAAGTAGGTGGTTTGAATCTGACAGTGGTGTGTGTGCGTGTGCGCGTGCGCGCACGCGTGTGTGTGTGTGTGTGTGTGTGTGTGTGTGTGTGTGTGTCTGTTTATGGTTCTGGTGGCAGGTAAGTAAAGCTTCAGCCACAGTTGTGCTGTGTCCACTTCCACTCAGGAGAAAACTAACTTTGGACACAACTTCTGCACTTCTCACTTTTAGCACAAACCTATTCTATACAGCACACTGATGAGATAATCCTTTCTAAAGTGCACGCTGCCACATAAGGATCAGACATTCCTATTACACGTTTAGATTTTATAACTAGATAGTAAGGGGGTTCAAATCCAACAATGCTGAATTTGCATGTATGTATAGCTCAAAAGTCAGGCATGTATCTTTTCTGAGAGTGGGGTAGGTTGGTGGACCTTAAGGATTCCCTGTGGGGTTTACTGTTGGGGATGCTGGGTGGGCAGATTGGTGTGATGAGGGAGATAAATTTTCTGAGCTATGATACAAAATCAGAATTGCCTAGACATGGTAAGGCCTTGCTGTGTCTAATTATGGTGGCTGCCAAAAAAACAGTTACTTAAAATGGAAATCAGAATCTAAACCAACTATATTGGAAGGGACTCCCCTTATTCCACTTTTACCCTAAACATCTTCTCTTCAAGACACTGGAGGGTCATCCTTTCATAAGTGCACTCTCCTTTGGCTCTTGCAGTTGAAACTTTGTTCTCTAGATTGTAGGTAGGAGGTTAAAAGCTTACATCCTGTATCTATTTGTATTCAGGAAAAACATTTAAACTCTGAGACGACTTCCTCATCTCCTTATACCACATTTACCACACACACACACACACACACACACACACACACACACACACACCTTCTCTGCATCATACTGATGAGGTCATCCTTTCATAAGTGCACTCTCTCACTATAATAGACAGTGTTCCCCTCTGTGTGTGGCTTAAATATCAGGTACATATAGCTTTTCCAACAGACATGGTGAATCTACTTCCATTCAAAAGAAGCATTTAGAGTGGGAGAGGATTCCCCATACCCTTTTCCCACTTTTATAACAAACATCTTCTCCTTTGGCACTTGCAGTTAATACTGTGTTCTCTAGGCTCTATAACTAGATAGGTAGGGGCTTCAAATCCAGCATTGCCTAAATAGTGTGACTGTGTGTACTGGAGTTTGCTCACTGACAACATCACTTATGGTAACTTTCATTTAGGAGACATATTTTCACTGGTAGAGGGCTACCCTGTAAATTTCTAGTATCATCAGGCAAAGTCCAGTTTTTGAAACACAATGATTACGCCATGGTTTCCAAAATGAACTCCCTCACAGTTGCAGTATGACTTGTTCTGTGGCTCTAGTTGTTGATACTGTGCTCTCTGGTCTGTGTAACTAAGTAGATTGGTGGTTTGAACCCAACAAGGATTCACTACCATGAATTTTTGTTTGTCTGTCATGCTGTGTGGGGAAGGCTTCAAATGCATATAGCATGTATAGCTGTGTAATGTTACTGTCCTCTTCAACCACCTTCTTTCCTTTTTAGCAGAAACATCACCCTAGTAAACAATGGTGATATCCATTCAAATATGTGATGTCACAATTGTAAGACAAACAACGTTCTCAGTAGAAAAACCACTTTAATGTGAGGAGCAAAGCTTTCGGATAAAATCCTTTATCAATACTGAAAATACAAATGCAAATGCAGAGTATATATAGGTCTAAAAAAGTCATATGACCGGCAGCCAAGAAGTCACATGACCCAATCATTAAAACAAAACATGTAGAAATAAATAAATATGCAAAGCTAAAAAATGCAACAGCATAATGCATACATGAAAACAAAAAACATTTAAAAAAGGAAGAATGTATATTTTTAAAAAAAGCAAAGTTTTAACCTAAAAATCACATGTGCAATCATATACATAAAGAGAAAATCTCATAGTCTAGATCTACTCATTCTAACCAAAATAGGTTTAATGCTGTTGCATTTTTTAGCTTTGCATATTTATTTATTTCTACATGTTTTGTTTTAATGATTGGGTCATGTGACTTCTTGGCTGCCGGTCATATGACTTTTTTAGACCTATATATACTCTGCATTTGCATTTGTATTTTCAGTATTGATAAAGGATTTTATCCGAAAGCTTTGCTCCTCACATTAAAGTGTTTTTTCTACTGAGAACGTTGTTTGTCTTGCTGGACCTCTTGGCATTTGTGTTTGGACATGTCACAATTGTAAACCATGTTCTGTACCTTGTGATCTTAGTCAGTTCAAATCCAGACATTATTTATTAGATTCAGTTGTGTTAGCATGACTGTTGATGTGCATGTATGCAACAATGTTGTCACCCAGCTATCTGCTGTTTACATGTGTAGCTGGTAATTCCTTTTAGAAGAACTTCTGCTCTCTTTTCACAGAGAAATGCTTTATTTGATAATGATAGGTTCATAGGTGTTTATTAGGCTAATGACCACAAGGGCCTTTTTAAGCCTAGCCATGCACCACAAATCTCTGACAAGTGAATTACTAAGGGTTCCACTGTGGTTTTGGGTAGTCTCAGTCTACATTAAAACCAACCTCACATCCAGACTAGTTGAAGTATATGAACCACTATAAATTATATGAGTGCAACTCACCATAAACAGGGTCTTGTACCATGTCCTTTCAATCTGTAGGTCTTCCTCCATGCCCCAGGAAACCCATACTACCTATCTCAGTGCACTAGAGTACCTCACTGTTCATCCCAATATGATATTCATGGGGGATCTCAACTACCTCGCTATAGATTGGGAATCCTATACCACTTCTAATGCACAGGCCCAGTGATTCCTAAACTTTGTAAATACCAACATCGTAGAACAGTTGGTCCAGTCTCCTAGCAGGGGTACAAACATCCTTGACCTTGTACTGCCAAATATGGGGGGGGGGGCAATGTTTCTCACCCTATGTAATGTCTTTGCTTGTCAGATCTGACTATAAGGCAGTATTACTTAAAATAAAAATAAAATTTGGGGATCCAGCAAAACCATAAACCTTTAGAAAATATTCCAAGGCTTGCCTCTCTTTACTAAGCAATGCCTTGACTAAATTCCAAACACCATAGCATATGCTGAGCTATTTACATATATAAAGTGAGCTGTGCCCACTCATATTAAGAAATGCAAAAGACAAGCCAGCCTGGTGGAATGACAATATCAATTGGCTATACAACAAAGGAAAAAAAAATCTTGGCCAAGTTTAAGAGGAACAAAGTCATCCATACTAAAAGCCCCCTGACCAGACTAAATAGGTAGCTAAGAGGAATAAAAAATGCATGCAGAAATCGTGGAACTGGAGCATAGATAATCAAATAGAACCAAAAATGACTAGGTAGGTAAGACTCTGAAACTCACTATTATTAAAACCATGTTTAAGCACTTTCGTCTATAAAAGACATCGTCAGAACCATGAATGAATCAAAGAAACAGAAACTCACTAATGTGACTTTATCATTAAAAAGTTTCAAACAACACAGCCCCCACAACAAAATAATCACAAGCAAGCATTGTGAAAAAGCCCACCAAAATATTTATTTAGATAACTAAGAGAATTGATTAATACTTCAAAGGCTAAATTTGAAGAAGAAATAGCTTCTTAGGCAAAGGACAAACACAGAGCTTTCCACAGCTATGTCCAAAAACTCAGGTGAACTACACATCAATGTGCAGAACTTACTATAAATGGCATCACCCACAATGAGATGAAGGCCATTGCCAACCTTTTGGCTGAAAGGTTCAGCTGAAATCCCCCCCCCGATAGTCCAAAGGAAATGTCACATACCACAATCCCCCAACCATTACTAAGGAACAGGTCATCAATGCATTTTCCAAGGCCAAAAACATTGCATCAGTGCACCCCAGTAACATCTCTGGATGTTTAATAAACAGCATGAAACATGAACTCTCTGGTCCACTTGAATCACCTATAAACTGGAGCCTTCAGTCAGGTTTGTGCCCAAGGAATGGAAGATGGCTACAGTCATTCCTCTACACAAAGGAGGTTGAACCACTTATCTGGGTAACTATGGGCCCATACGTCTTACCAGCTTCATATATAAGGCCATGGAAAAAATCATCATGAATATGATAAATAAGGACATAGGTAACCCGCAAATGCTGGACCCATAACAGTTCAGCTTTGTTATGGGAAGATCATGCCTATTAAATCTGCCGGACTTTTTTGAGAGGGTCAGCAAAGCATTGGATGAAGGTAAGTGGTTGAAGAAAACTGTAACATTAAACAGCTAAACATACTATATGCATTTGAAGCCTTCCCCACAGCATGACAGGCAAACACACACACACTCACAGTATTAATCCATTGTATTTAGTTACATAGTCTAGAGAGCACAGTATCAACAGCCAGAGCCACAGAACAAGTCATACTGCAACTTACCTCGACCTGGCCAAGGCCTTTGATACAATATCCCACTCAGGCATTATAGACAAGCTCACTTATTTAGGTATAAACCTTTTTATCACCTGCTGGATAACCAGTTGGCTCGCTGTTAGGACACAGGAGGTTAACAAGGTGAGGCACCTCCACCAAGATGCCAGTCAATAATGGAGTCCCCCAGGGCACAGTACTGGGCTCACTTCTTTTTCGTATATATTTCTCTGAAATGGAAGCAAATGTTGAAGGCTTACAGCTGACTAAGTTTGCAGATGATTGCAAGCTGGAGGTTGTCATCGACTCACCTGCGGACACTAGTATTCTTCAAGAATGTCTGTCTTTGATTAACAATTGGTGCCAAAAACATGGTATTAAATTCAGTGTTAAGAAATGCATACTTGTATCCTTTGGGAATGGTATTAAATTCAGTGTTAAGAAATGCATACTTGTATCCTTTGGGAAGTCAACCATCCCAGCTAATCACCATATTGATAATATGCCTCTAAGAGTTGACCCAGTGGTCAAGGATCTGGGTACTGACATAGACAGTAGCCTTAGCTTTGACCACCACATGGCCACATTGGTGAGGAAGTATTTTTATGTTGTGCAACTTATAAGTAAGGGCATGGCATCTACATCCAAAGATGTCATTATCCCAATGTATCTGACCTTATCAGACCAGTCACAGAGTACAATGCTCTCTTTGGTGTGTACTTGACCAGACATATGCGGCAACTAGAGCAACCTTAGAGGTTCCTTTCAAAAATATACAAGACATAATAAACCTACCTTATGCAGAACACCTTAAAGCCCTTTCCTGCTACTCAGTCTCCTCCACAAACCCCACACTTTAAATCTCCCACATATTCACAAGTCAAAGAGTACCAAAACTGCAAGGTCTAGGGACTTGAATTTTGTCTGTGACTTAAACAATACATACTGAAAACAGATATATGTCTCAGAGACTGCCACTCCTATGGTGCAGGCTTCCCATCCATGTAAAACTGAGTTCATCTATTACCCAGCTTAAGCATAGCCTAGACCAGTGGATGGGGAATAGGACATTTATAGCAGGCCTGGCCCCCATATCCCTTATGGACAGAGGCTGCTTATAAATACCTGGCTACTTCAGTACCATAATGTTTGCACAATCCCCAGTGCAACAGTCTTGCCACATTATTATCCCTTTCAGTATATAGTCCTTCTACCATTAGTATGTCGCAACCAGCAATAAGGTGTGCAACTGTTTCCAATTCTGTTTTACAAAACCTACATTTGTCTGTTTCTCCCACATGTTCAATGGACTTTGTAAACCAATGGGTACATAGCCCACTATCTTGTGCCCCCAATATTAATCTTTCATCTCTTGGTTTGAATTCACCTCTCCTTAACCATTCCTGCGTTCATTCCAGATCAACATGAGGTTCTTTCAGAAGTTTTCTATACTTGCAACTATATTTATGCATTTTCCACATTTCTCATTTGGTCCTTCACCTTATATTCTTTCTTTTGTTTTTTGGCATGTTCATTTGCTGCCTGATTTTTTATCTGCTTGTGATTTGATTTCCATTCCTGCTTGACGCCGATATGCTTCTGCTAGCCCAAGCAGGGACGTCATCTTAGATTTATTATTCTCATATTTCAAAACTTTCACTACATTTAGATTTTGTGAGGTCAGCAGATATGTGTGGAGTCCCACGATTGCAGTTCTATACATGTAATCAGTTTCAAGGAGGCCCATCCCTCCTTCAGAATGGGGAATATATAATCTTAGTATGTACTGCTTTTTATAAATCATTTGATGAGCATGAAGCATCCTTCTTGTTTTCCTGTCTAATCTATCCAACATATTTTGGGACTAGTCAAACACTCCAAAACTCTAAGTTAGGACAGGGAGAGCAAACTGGTTTATTGCCTGGATTTTGTTCCTAGATGTCAACCCTCTTTTCAGGATTAATCTAAGTCTTCTAAAGTATTCCTTCCTAAGTTTTATTTGCATTTGTTCATGTTTTATTGTTGACCCCTTAGCAGTTCACAAATATTTATACACTCCCTCTTGCTCAAGTTCTTTTATATCACATTCTTGTCCCAAACTGATGTTTTCATGGTGCTGCGTTTTTCCTGCTTTAAAGGTAGCTTTTGCACATTTATCAAAAGCAAATGACATTTTTATATCATCTGAAAAGGTTTTAACAACTTGCAGTTGTGCTTTCACTTCCTCATCTGATGAGCTATACAGTTTTAAATCATCGACAGAGAGAAGATGAGAAGTCTTTATACTTTGTTGTTTTCTTGGAGCCAAATTATAGCCATGGCCTAAGCTGTTAAGTGGACAGCTTAATGGGTTTAGAGCTAGGCAGAATAGCAGTGGTGACAGAGAGTCCCCTTTGAATTTTTATCCCTGGAATAATAATTTGTCTTTTATCATGGCTTAATTGCAAAGTTGTCTGCCAGTGTTTCATGGTCACTGTAATGTAATTGATCAGTGTAGGGTGTATCTTATACATTTTTAAGCATGAATGTGGGATACTATTAAACGCTTTTTTTTGTAGTCAATCCATGCCATACTTACATTCTTCCCCTTTTTACAGTTCTCTACTATGACTTCATTTAACAACAAATGACCCTTTGTTCCATATGACTTCCTTTTATTGCCCTTTTGTTTTATTGCCATAATTGAGTTTTCTTCTAAATGACTATAAACTCTGTCAGCATCAAATCCAGTGTATAGTTTATACATTGTCGGAAGGCAAATTATTGTACTATAATTTTTAGGGTAGCTTGCAGGTGCACTCTTAAGAGGGAGAATTACTTTCCTGATGTTAGCCAGGTTGGTGTCTGGTCAGGGTAAGCATAAAGATAGTGCTTACTCATGGCTAAATCTTTTTGCAAAGATATTAATACTTTTATCCAGAAGTTAGATACTGCATCTGGGCCTTGGGATTTCCAATTAGAGGCTTTTCTTAACTTTGTTTCAATCTCTCGGGCTGTTACTTCATCCCATTTCATATCCTGTACCTTTAAACTTCCTATTCTCTCTACTCTCTACCGCTGTATTTCTAGATCTGTCAAAGGCCTTTGACATGGTATCTCATGAGCTACTACTCTCTACTCTCCCCAACCTCTCCTTCTCGCAATCAGCCTGAAATTGGTTCCACAGCTATCTACATGGATGCCAGCAATCAGTAATCTGGGACGATAACCTATCACCTCACCTTCCAGTTACTCTTGGAGTTCCCCAAGAGTCTATCCTTGGCCCTCTGCTATTCTCACTTTTCACTAACAACCTACACACTGCCACCATACAAAAATCTCTTATACTGTACGCAGATGACTCTACTCTCATATGGTCTGCCCTCATTCTACCAGAACTACAACAAATCACACAGGAATCATTCTCTTCTGTAGAAAGCTGGCTATCCAATGCTCAGCTCCTACTCAACCCAAGTAAGACAAAGCTTCTCCTGTTACAACCTTCCAAAGCCACCCAAAACACCCCTCACTTTAACATTCTTGCTAAAAACAATACCACCATCTCTCCATCAAAACACACAAAATTACTCAGTGTGGAAATAGACAACAAACTTAGATTTGACACCCACATATCTCTCACAATAAAAAAAGTTCACAAGAAAGTTGGTGCATTATATTGAAGCCGCCAATTCCTAACCAAGGTGGCTAGAATCTCCACAGCCAATTCCCAGCTAATCTCCACCCTACTCTATGCATCCCCCATACTTACCAACCTTTGACAGACAGACCTACACAAGCTGGATGCTTGTTGCAACAAAATTGCTAAATTTGCCACTGGAACCTCCTACCGCAGCCATCATTGTATCTCCCTTAAAGAACTAAACTGGCTTGAACTCCGACAACACCTTCACTTTAATCAACTCACCCTCACTCATAAACTTATTAACCACCCCCATAACATCCCTTCCCTTCAAACCCTTCTCCAACCCTATCACTCCACTAGGCCCCTAAGATCAAGCAACAAAAATCAATTCATTGTTATCAAACCCAAAAACTCAGCAGGAGAAGACATATTCTCATGTACCATATCTAAACTTTGGAACAATCTTCCACCCTCTATAACTACTCTACCTTCCAGCATCTTTTTCAAGACTGCACTCAAATTCCAATTAAATTTGCATTGGCTTTGTCCTTGTTCTAATCCAGACTAACACCCCCACCCTTACCCCTCCCCATGTAGACTCTTAACCCAACTATACTACTGCCACTACTAACCACAGTCAGAATTATATAGTTGTCTTTACATACTTTAAAATCTTGTCTGACAACTTTGTTACTAATAAACTTGCAACATTTACTGTATATACTGTTAATAGTCAATATCTTGTTATTGCATTAAAGCCAACAACGTGTAATGTTGTTTATTACTGCTGCAACTTTGTATCTCTATTTATCATGTACATGATGTGGAGCTTTTTCTCCCCGAGCATCCGTTGAAAACAGACCTGCATCCAGTTGGAATTTCTGGTAAATAAATAAATAAATAAATATTCTTTCTGTTACTTCTATCCATTTAGCATCTTTATGTTCCACAGGATCTTCATAAATACTACTCCAAAATATATCTGTTTCTTCTTTTTTGGTGGTCTTTCAATTCCTTTTACCATGTTTCCCAGTTCTCTATAGAACTTTTTTGGGAAATCAATAAATTACTTGTTTTGTATTTTTCCTTTATATTTATCTACGTATCGTCTAAGTGTTTCCACTTGTGCTGACTTTTTTAGTTTATTTGCAATGGTGCATTTTAGATCCTGATCTGTTCAAATACTGCACATTGCTTTTATCACATCTGTCTTTCTAAGTATTTTAGTTGATCTGTTTCCTCTTCTATACTCTTCTAACAGTGACATTTCTTGTCTTAGTTGCTTTATAGTTTTCTATATTCAATACTTCCATGATGGTATTCAATTTCTCCCCTTTCTTTCCCTCACTACCCTGTGTTCTTGTGGTGGAACTTTATCAGTTATTAATTTAGCTGCACAGTAATATATCCTGTTTACTTCTGTTATAGCGCATAAATCTCTGTGGACAGTCCTAATTACTGTGCTCATTTGTTTTATCAAATTTCTGACTTTTTGGGTTTTATTGACCTCCTGCAGTCTATTTCTTTCGTTGATCTTAATATGTCTATCTATCTCTATTAAGTCAAGCAACTCTTCTCTTAGCTCGTTTTCTTCTAAACTGAGGGCACATTTTTTGTTTTCCATTTCCTGCAGGCATTCTGTAGAAAGTTCTATTGCATCTTCCTGTGGCACATTCTCTTCGATTTCATCCTGTGCGATCCGTTGCTCTGTCATATGGAAACTCACTGGCCTATCACTCCTCAACATTAGCTGCATCAGAGTTTCCTGTTCCTTCCCTTGTTGTCCAGTTTCAAGTGAACGTTTATACTTCCAGTAGAAGGCTCCAAAATATCTCCATATGGCACCTGACCAATTGCTTCCTGTTCCACTGTTTTCCCCTCCATTTTATTAATGGGATATTTTTTCACGTAGGTATTTATCCCAAAAATCTTTTCATTCACAGTGACCTGGTTCTCCTTTCTATATGTGATTTGTGAAAAAATATGTCCTAACACTTGTACAACATGTGCTATCTAAGAGGGCTGAAAGTTCACTACTAACAATCAGAGAGTCCTTGAGGATGAGATCATTTGTAGTGACATGAAGAAAAACAGATCGTACTTTCTTACATTAAGGCATTCTAAGGATTGTCTCACATCCTTTATTTTTGCTCCTGACAAGCTTAACTCTATTGAATGTTTATTATCTTCCCTGGAAATGTATAATTTCCTCTAATAATTGAATCTCCAGTTACAGGAATATCTTTTCTGACCAGATCTGAAGAATCTTCATCTTCTGATTCAGTAATATCTACTTATCAATAGTTACAAAGGCATGATCTTCATCACCATTAGTCTTATTAATCTCAACATTTTCATTACATATTATATTTCTAAGAATACAATTCTCATCCAGCTATAGAAAACACTAACCCTTTAATGTGAACAAAAGACAACATAATTTAGCCATATAACTGGGGATGCACAAGCCAGTGCATTTCTTTGTGCCGGTCCCAAGCCCGGATAAATGGAGAGAGTTGCATCAGGAAGGGCATCAGGTGTAAAATTTTGCCAAATCATACATGCAGACAACAGTACAGAAATATATACCAGATTGGTCAAGGCCCGGGTTGACAACGACCGCCACCAGTACTGTTGGCCAACAGGGTGCTGGCGGAAATTGGGCTACTGTTGGCCGAAGGACGAGAAAAGGGGGAAGGCATGCCCAAAGGCAGGTAAAGGCTAGGACTGTGATAGTGAGGGTCAGAACTTTGAATGTTGGCAGTATGACTGGTATAGGGAGAGAGCTAGCTGATATGATGGACTGAAGGAAGGTTGGTATATTGTGTGTGCAAGATACCAGATGGAAGGGAGCAAGGCTAGGAGTATCGGATGTGGTTTCAAATTGTTTTATCATGGTGTGGATGGGAGGAGAAATGGTGTAGGCTTTATCCTGAAGGAACAGTATGCTAAGAGTGTTTTGTAGGTGAAAAGAGTGTCAGATAGAGTGATGTTTATGAAGCCGGAAATTGATGGTGTAATGATGAATGTTGTTAGTGCATATGCTCCACAAGTTGGGTGTGCGATGGATGAGAAAAAAAAATTTTGGAGTGAGTTGGATGAAGTGGTGATGACTGTACCCATGGGTGAGAGACTGGTGATTGGAGAAGATTTCAATAGGCATGTTGGTGAAGAGAACAGAGGGGTTGAGGAAGTGATGGGTAGGTATAGTGTTAAGCAAAGGAATGCAGGTCAGATGGTAGTGGATTTTGTGAAAAGGATGGACATGGCTGTGATGAATACATATTTTAACAAGAGGGAGGAGCATAGGGTGACATACAAGAGTGGAGGAAGATGCACACAGGTGGATTATATCTTGTGTAGAAGGGCCAGTCTGAAGGAGATTGGAGATTGTAAAGTGGTGGCAGGGGAAAGTGTAGTTAGGCAGCATAGGATGGCGGTTTGTAGGATGACATTGGTGATCAAGAAGAGGTGGATGAGTGTGAGGGCAGCACCAAAGATCAAATGGTGTAAATTGAAAAAGGATAATTGTGAGGTGATGTTCAGGGAAGAGTTAAGACAGGCACTGGGTGGCAGTGAAGAGTTACCGAATAGCTGGGTAACTACAGCAGAGCTAGTAAGAGAGATGGCTAGAAAGGTGCTTGGTGTGACATCTGGAAAGAGGAAGGAGGACAAGGAGACCTGGTAGTGGAATGAAGAAGTACAGGAGAGTATACAGAGAAAGAGGTTGGCAAAGAAGAAGTGGGATTGTCAGAGAGATGAAGAAAGTAGACAGGAGTATAAGGAGATGAGGTGCATAGCAAAGAGAGAGGTGGCGAAGGCTAAGGATAAGGTGTATGAAGAGTTGTATAAAAGGTTGGACACTAAGGAGGGAGAAAAGGACCTGTACCGATTGGCTAGACAGAGGGACCGAGCTAGTAAAGATGTGCAGCAGGTAAGGGTGATAAAGGATAATGAGGGAAATGTACTCACAAACGAGGAGAGTGTGTTGGGCAGATGGAAATAGTACTTTGAGGGGTTTATGAATGAAGAGAATGCGAGGGAGAGAAGGTTGGATGATGTGCGGATAGTGAATCATGAAGT
The DNA here is from genome assembly GCF_019279795.1 of Protopterus annectens. NCBI lineage: Eukaryota > Metazoa > Chordata > Ceratodontiformes > Protopteridae > Protopterus > Protopterus annectens. The sequence goes on from NC_056737.1 coordinate 503,789,345, forward strand.
ACAGTGGATTAGCAAGGAGGAAGTAAGGATAGTTATGAAGAGGATGAAGAACGGAAAGTCTGTTGGTCCAGATGACATACCTGTGGAAGCATGGAGGTGTTTAGGTGAAATGGCAGTGGAGTTTTTAACTAGATTGTTTAATGAAATCTTGGAAAGTGAGAGGATGCCTGAGGAATGGAGAAAAAGTGTTTTGGTACCGATTTTTAAAAATAAGGGTGATGTGCAGAGCTGTAGTAACTACAGAGGGATTAAACTGATCAGCCATGGCATGAAGTTATGGGAAAGAGTAGTGTAAGCTAGGTTAAGAAGGGAGGTGATGATTAGTGATCAGCAGTATGGTTTCATGCCAGGAAAGAGCACTACAGATGCGATGTTTGCTCTGACAGTGTTGATGGAGAAGTACAGAGAAGGTCAGAAGGAGTTGCATCATGTCTTTGTGGATTTAGAGAAAGCATATGACAGGGTGCCTAGAGAGGAGTTGTGGTATTGTATGAGGAAGTCGGGAGTGTCAGAGAAGTATGTAAGAGTGGTACAGGATATGTACAAGGGTAGTGTGACAGCGGTGAGGTCTGTGGTGGGAGTGACGGATGCGTTTAAGGTGGAGGTGGGATTACATCAAGCATCAGCTCTGAGCCCTTTCTTATTTGCAATGGTGATGGACAGGTTGACAGACGAGATCAGACAGGAGTCCCTGTGGACTATGATGTTTGCAGATGACATTGTGATCTGTAGTGAGAGTAGGGAACAGGTGGAGATATGCTCTAGAGGGAAGAGGAATGAAGGTCAGCAGGACTAAGACAGAATATATGTGTGTGAATGAGATGGAGGATAGAGGAATGGTGAGGATGCAGGGAGTAGAGGTGGCGAAGGTGGATGAGTTTAAGTACTTGGGATCAACAGTTCAGAGTAATGGTGAGTGGGGAAGAGAGGTGAAGAAGAGAGTACAGGCAGGATTGAGTGGGTGGAGAAGAGTGTCAGGAGTGATCTGTGACAGACGAGCACCAGTAAGAGTGAAAGGGAAGGTCTACAAGAGGGAAGTGAGACCAGCTATGTTATATGGGTTGGAGACAGTGGCATTGACAAAAAGGCAGGAGTCAGAGCTTGATGTGGCAGAGTTGAAGATGTTAAGATTTGCACTGGGTGTGATGAGGATGGACAGAATTAGGAATAAGTATATTAGAGGGTCAGCCCAGGTTGGAAGGTTTGGAGACAAAGCCAAAGAGGGAAGATTACGTTGGTTTGGACATGTGCTGAGGAGGGATGCAGAGTATATTGGGAAAAAGATGCTAAGGATGAAGCTGCCAGGTAACAGGAAAAGAGGGAGACCTAAGATAAGGTTTATGGATGTGGAGAGAGAGGACATTCAGGTGGTTGGTGTGACAGAGCAAGATGCAGAGGACAGGAAGAAATGGAAACAGTTGATCTGCTGTGGTGACCCCTAACGGGAGCAGCTGAAAGAAGAAGAAGAAGAAGGAGTAAGATATACCCATGCAAATTCAGCAGCCTTTTCCATCTGAAATTCCACAACCACCGTACTTGAACTGACTGCTAGTGCAGTTATGAACAGAAATCACAGTTTTTTTCCTTTGCTACCTGTGGATCAACATGGTTCTTTAAGTGCAAGATGTAATCATTCCTTACTTCATAGATACTAAAGCTACATTGTAGCATCTTCTAATATAACCCTCCCACTTTATTCATATTCTGTACAGAGAGGAATTCCACTAAATTAACAACAAAAAAAAAACACAAAACAAAAAAAAACCTTCCCATGCCTATTCAGGTGAAGCCTACATAAGGTAAACATGCTTTCATTATAAAAGCTTCTGCACCACTCACATGGGCATGGATTTAATGTGTAAATTAGATTGTATAAAGTGGAATCTGTTAGGACATTTAAAACAGACTACTCTCCTTTGATTTGTATCCTTCCAGTCCCAATATAAATAACGACAGTGTTTTGTAACCTAAAATTAAATAGCCACCTGACAACTTCAACAATGACTCATTCCTTCATTTCTTCACACAACAGCTGTAGGCTTGCCATGACAGTGAGGTAGGCTATATTAAAGATGAAAATCTGTAAAAGTAATTTTAAAACTTCGAGTGACTGCTGTAGTAATTTTAGCACAATTTCGTCCAGAAATCATAGAGCAAACCAAAACTGTGTGTAACACACTAATACTACCTTTTAACCCCCCTCCCCAAAATATATCAGTTTGTTCAAGACCTTAGAGCTGTAAATGCAGTAAATATTTCTACAGTTCTTAGTTCAGTTCCCTCTGCGCTTTCTGTTACTGACATTTATGTTTTTGTCTTTTCTGTATTCCAGTTTATCCAACAGTCAGTATGTGTTTGTTTTTATTTACAAAAGGATAAAAAGAAATTGCAGATGGTGAAAGCCTTAGGTTTAATACCTAGGACATTGCATTCTGCAAAAGCACATCGCATTCTTCTTTTACAGTTTTCTGCTATTCAGCCTACATCATGCAATATAACCTTGAAGCAGCTCCATACTTCACTTAAATTAACAGGTTATTGTAGACAATAAATGTCTAATTTTGCAGTAGTAGTTTTGTTTATTATTTATTTATTTTTGAAAAAGAGGCATTTCAGACCCACTACATTGGCAAAAAAAAAAGCAGAACATGAAAATGCATTCATTCATCTGAAAAAGCCTCCTCCTTAACCCTCGCGCCTTTGGCTTTCCCAGTTATTGAAAGGAATTTTCTTGTTCTGTTGCAAGCAAAACACAGTAGCATTGGGTTTATTAACACAACACAGCAGCAATGCCTTTAGACCTGCAGCATATTTTAGCACTAACTTAAATCCTGTAGCAGCAACTGTCCCATGCTATGTCAAGGCAATGGCAGCAGCTGCCAGGATACTAAATATGGCATTTTCATTTACACTTGGACACAAAATCTGTGTTGCAGTTCCACATTTTGTAGACACCTTGCAATTAGATAGAGACTCGGTATTTATCAGCATTTGACTTTCTAATTTGATCTTTCACTACTAAATAACTCCTCCCCAGAAATTATTAGATGTCCACCTTAGAATCCTGGATATTTAATTTTAACAGGTGCTGAATAAAATGCCTTATTCTGTGTGTGTGTGTTTTTTTTAGCCGCCATCTGCTTTCTCTTAGACCTGACCTGACAGATATGCAGAACTCATCCTGTTTCTATGTAAATCCTGTATTCACAGAAAAGATAGCTTATTTGTGGCAACATTTTCTAGCGACACTACAGATTAAATCCTGCTTAGAGAACAATTAAAGAAAATGTCTCTACTCAAGTTGCAGAACTGTTAACTATCAATGAAGCATAAAAAAATACTTAATATTTTCACAGACTCATGTTATGCTTATGTGGTAGTTCAGGAGTTTGGGACACTATAGAGGAAAACAGGATATTTAAAATAATCAGGTTATGTTGTAAAATGTACTTCTCACAATACTGTTCTTAAATTTAAAAAAAAATTCCTTTGCAAATTTTCTGACTAAACAGATTGCATGTTATAACAATGGGCTTTCATTTTGCAGCCAAATCAAACTGAAAATGTTTCTGTATCATTACAAGACGTGTTGTCTTTTTAAGAACACTCATTGCAGTTATTATGGTGCCATCCAGGTATAGTACCACCACGTCCATTTTTACCACAATTGATTTGAGTGTATCATTTTCTCTGCCTCAAAAGGAAAAATACAATTTTTGCTCATCTGCCAATTTGCCACACCAACTGATATGCCCCGCACATTTCTGGAGTTATCTAGCATATCTTAATTCATGACAGGTATGCATTCACTATAATGTTTTGTAGATAAACATTACATAAATCATGAAAACTTTTTTGTTTTCTGTGAGCTGCTTCAATGTCAACATTTTGTGATTTATTAGTAATCTTATATGTATTTTTTGAGTAGGTTAAAGTCTATCCAAGCAAGTAAAATACTATTACTGTAGCTAAAAAGTTATTCATTCTATCATTTGATGCTCCATGTTGTGTCCAGTTAAATAGAGGCACCTATTTCACTAGCCCAGTAATAAAACAGTTGTGTAAAAATGAATGTATTTAATATCACTAGTGACATTTTCCCCAAGCCTCTGAAATAGTAAAATATTAATAAAACATGTTTTCTATATTATAAAAACATGTTTATGTTCTACAGGAGATCCACTCCTAAACAGCATCAGCTCATCAGCAGCCTGATCCCACCTCCAAACATGACATCAAGCTAAGTGATTAAATCTATATTAAATCATTTACCTAACAGCATTCCAAACCAAAAATTACAAACTTGTAAAAAACGAAAAATGGCAATAACGAGTTAAGCTGGCAGACTGGACGACAAATTCTGCAAATGTAACCAAAGCTTTATTAAAAGTAAGCGCTTTCGGTAGAGAGCAATCTCCCCACCTTCATCAGACTATAACATATTAAAAAAGATACGCTTCTTATATTCATAACAGAATTTACATTGTTAACCTGATTAGTTCATTAATTAGTTGATTGGTGATTAACAATGTTTAAACAGTTTTTTTTAAAAATTCTCTCTAAGAGATGTTTCTAAAAATTCTAAGTCCGTCACATGGCACGCACAACAATTCCTTTAACGTTCTTTTTGAGTTTCTTTTTGAATATCTTACATTTTAAGGGTTCAAAAAGAGAATGTACATATGTGTGTATGCATGATTTCTTTTGAATGTTTTAAATATTTAAAATGTTTGAAAAGTTTAAAGCATTACATTTTTTACCCTGATAAAAAAGTTAATACTGAAAGTATACTAAAAAAATATATGAAAAAATACTAAAAAAATACAAATTACCCCAAAAAATCCTTGTTCAACTGACGTTCAGAAAGTTCATAAACTAATACGCTAATATATTGATGAGTTAATAGATTGTTAAATAAATTATTAAATAGATGAATTAATACATCTTGTTATAAATAAAGAGGAGTCCAACAACTTAACCACACAATTAAATAAATAACAAAAAGGTTTAAAATTGCATGAATAAATATGTATATATGAGGCATCTCGAGCTAATGTTGTGACAGGTCCTGTTGTAACAATCTAATGCAACACAGTATACTTGACTACAAAAAAGTTCTACTTATTGGAGTGTACTGGATATATAAAAACATGTCTGTGGGACAAATACATGCACTGTAACAACCTAAGCTACAGGTTGGGGAAATTCTTAAGTTAAAGGTTGAAATGTGTCCATAATTGTTTTACTATAATCACTCCTATCTCTTGAGTGCCTTAAGTTTCAAAATACATTTAATAGACACCACCTCATTAAGCCCTGGAAAGGTGTATGAGGAAGTGCGAATCTGCCAAAATACTTCTTGTTCTTCTAGTTGTAGTTGCCAGGGACCACCCCTAATTTGTGGCTGCACTTGTTGTACAACAGTAAACAGAAATGAATGGTCAGAATGTTGGCTAACGTGTTTTGCAAGAGCATTATTCATGTCAGAAATATCAATAGCATGTACATGCTCATAAATCCTTTTCTTGAAAGGCCTATCGGTCTTACCGATGTAAAACACAGGACAATGCCTGCAGATTGCCACATAGACCACTCCTTTTGAGTTGCAATTGAATCTACCCTTGATCCTGTACTCTATCCCAGCCATAGATACCCTTGAGCCAACTAAAATATGTTTACAATATGAGCAGCAACCACATTTGTTCATTCCCCTTGTCATCTTGTTAGGTTCGGGGTTAGATCTTTCTAAGAGGTTCTTTAAGTTCTGACCTCTTCTAAAAGTGAACCTAGGCTCTTCCCCAATGCGTTTGATAAGCTCTTGGTGCTCCATCAATACCTTCCAATTTTTGATAAAGATGTTTTTGATGGCTTTAAAATCCATACTGAAGGTGAACAGAAAAGGGATGTTGCCCATCACACATCCATTGTACCTTCTCTGAGTATTGGCTGGAAATGGCCAGATTCCCTTTTAGTGATTACCTCTTGTCTGATTCTATCTACAAATGTATTTGGGTATCCCCTCAACAAGAACATAGAGAAAATGTTCTCACATTCCTGCAAGAAGTCATCATGTTCGGAGACCATCCTGGCCGCCCGAACAAACTGCCCTTTCACAACACTCTTCTTCTGATGGATAGGGTGTGAGCTAGTGAAATGCAAGTATGTGTTTGAAAAGGTTGGTTTTCTAAAAATTGTTGATGTAAGTTTATTAGAAACCAAATCCTTCCTTATTTTTACATCCAAGAATGTTATTTCACTATCATCACTGGAATACGTAAATTCCAGAAATTCAGTTGACTTAGAGATAATTTCAATGAAGTTTGGTATTAAATGATGGGAACCCTTCCAGAGAAAGAACATGTCATCATGGTATCTTGTGTACCAAGAGACATTCCCTTCATATAATTCATTTTGAAACAAACATTGGTGCTCCCATTGTGCTAGAATGCTGTTGGCAAAAGTGCAACCACAAGGAGAACCCATGGCAATGCCTGGTGTTTGAAGGTAGTATTTGTTCTTGGACACCAAATAATTGTTGGTAAGAATCACATCAAGTAAGATTTCCACCAAGTGCATTTGCTCGTTTGATGCCCCTTTACGGAGCATAAAATCCACGGTCCACTCCACTCCTAACTGGTGTGGAATGACAGTGTATAAATCTTTGATATCAACCACTAGGAATATATAAATTGAATTGAATGGGATTTCCCCAATACTCTCGAGGAAGCCCCAAGAATCTCTACAAATTTGTTCTTCTAGCTTTAACATAGGTTTTAAAATGCTGTCCACTAGTTTGGCACAAGCATATGTGATTGAACCCCTACCATCCACTATTGGCCGGAAAGGGGGGTCCACTATATCCTTGTGGATCTTAGGTGTGCCAAAAATGGAGGGGATCCTAGGTGCTAACATGGTGATGTATTGTAGAGTATCATTGTCAATGATGCCCTCCAGAAAAAGGTCCTTTAGTATCCTTTTGATCTTACTATAAGCTCTATTTACCTCATTGATACTGGCTTCAACATAAGAATCAGAATGCAAATAGTGAATCATTTTGTTTTCATATGCATACTGGTCCATAAAAATCAACCCACCTCCTTTATCCGGTGCCATTACTGTGATGTTGCATTCATTAAGCATGTGAATGAATGCAAACTCATCCTTGGTAATGTTGCAACCAGATTTGCTCCCAACTGTAATTTTGGGCCTATTTTCCTTAACCATGGACCTCAAATCAAGTTCACATAGTTTTTCAAAAGTGCAAAGAATGCCAGTTAACGGTGGGTTAAAAACACTGGAAACTCTTAGTGAGCTAAGAAGTGATGGGGTATTCCCCAACATGCTTGCTAGGTTTAATTTCCGGACAAAAAGTTTTAAATCTATAATGGTTTTCACCAAATCACAATTCCTGTCCGGAATGAATGACAAACCCTTAGCAAAAAATTCAACTACATTAGTATCAATATTTAACACTGTATAGTTGTAAATTTTGAAGTCTCCAGTGGAATTATAAAGGATAGAGGGCCCTTGTGGCTCACTGAATGATAGGATGTCATCACCTTCAATTGGGGTAACTAGCGTCTCCGCTGGTTGCCCCTTTTCCTTCTCTGGTTGTACCGTCGATTGTTGTTTGTGTTGTTGTTCGATGTTACATTCCTTGAGTTGGCAGTCATGTGAAAATCCTGTTCGGTTTCCTCATGATTAGCCCCCTCCCTCCCTTGGTGGAAATTGAGACAACCTTCATTGATTTTGAATAAAAGTTTATCAAGGCATCCATGAAATCGAATGCCTGTCTATCAAAAAGCCCCAACAATTCCTTATGAAAGGCAGAATTGTTAATTAGGCCTGCTGGATATCGCCATTGGCGTAGGCCCTTAGGGACTATGTGCTTGTTTATGCATTCACGCAAATACGATATTTCCAGCTGCAGTTTCCTGCAGCGGAACAGTTTAAGATCAAATTCATCCAACTTTGTCAAAAACGAAGAGACAGTATTGTTACTCACCCGCTCATTATGGAGATCATCTGCTGTGGTATTGTCCAACTGAAAAAAATCTTTCTTGGCCAAAACTGCAGCCAGGCTTGGAATGGTAGAAGTGTTATTGTTCCTGTCATTAGATCCGTTGCCTGGAAATATGGATGCCTTGATAAACTTTTATTCAGTGGAAATTGGGTTTCTACAGGAGGAATTGTCAAGATTGGAATCTTTTTTATCACAACATGTGGACTTTCTAAGGTATAAATACGATTACCTTAGAATTTTATCCAGTATTGAGGCCTCAGTTTTAAAGATGCTTAATAATAAAAAACGTAAACTTGAAAGGGACATTGGGGAATACAAGAACAACAAAGCTTACCCCCCACCACCCTCAGGACAAGTTGCCTATTGGAGATTACAAACTGTAGGGGTCAAAGAGAACAATGATCAGAATACATCAGTGGAGCAAGGTCGCAGCTCCGGGGGGGAGGGTGATGAACAACCGCTTAGGAGGAGCGAAAGATTAAGGAACAACAATGCTGGGAACAAAATAATGTTGGGAACAATCAAAACAATGAAGGTTGTCTCAATTTCCACCAAGGGAGGGAGGGGGCTAATCATGAGGAAACCGAACAGGATTTTCACATGACTGCCAACTCAAGGAATGTAACATCGAACAACAATACAAACAACAATCGACGGTACAACCAGAGAAGGAAAAGGGGCAACCAGCGGAGATGCTAGTTACCCCAATTGAAGGTGATGACATCCTATCATTCAGTGAGCCACAAGGGCCCTCTATCCTTTATAATTCCACTGGAGACTTCAAAATTTACAACTATACAGTGTTAAATATTGATACTAATGTAGTTGAATTTTTTGCTAAGGGTTTGTCATTCATTCCGGACAGGAATTGTGATTTGGTGAAAACCATTATAGATTTAAAACTTTTTGTCCGGAAATTAAACCTAGCAAGCATGTTGGGGAATACCCCATCACTTCTTAGCTCACTAAGAGTTTCCAGTGTTTTTAACCCACCATTAACTGGCATTCTTTGCACTTTTGAAAAGCTATGTGAACTTGATTTGAGGTCCATGGTTAAGGAAAATAGGCCCAAAATTACAGTTGGGAGCAAATCTGGTCGCAACATTACCAAGGATGAGTTTACATTCATTCACATGCTTAATGAATGCAACATCAGAGTAATGGCACCGGATAAAGGAGGTGGGTTGATTTTTATGGACCAGTATGCATATGAAAACAAAATGATTCACTATTTGCATTCTGATTCTTATGTTGAAGCCAGTATCAATGAGGTAAATAGAGCTTATAGTAAGATCAAAGGGATACTAGAGGACCTTTTTCTGGAGGGCATCATTGAAAATGATACTCTACAATACATCACCATGTTAGCACCTAGGATCCCCTCCATTTTTGGCACACCTAAGATCCACAAGGTTATAGTGGACCCCCGTTTCCGGCCAATAGTGGATGGTAGGGGTTCAATCACATATGCTTGTGCCAAACTAGTGGACAGCATTTTAAAACCTATGTTAAAGCTAGAAGAACAAATTTGTAGAGATTCTTGGGGCTTCCTCGAGAGTATTGGGAAAATCCCATTCAATTCAATTTATATATTCCTAGTGGTTGATATCAAAGATTTATACACTGTCATTCCACACCAGTTAGGAGTGGAGTGGACCTTGGATTTTATGCTCCGTAAAGGGGCATCAAACGAGCAAATGCACTTGGTGGAAATCTTACTTGATGTGATTCTTACCAACAATTATTTGGTGTTCAAGAACAAATACTACCTTCAAACAACAGGCATTGCCATGGGTTCTCCTTGTGGTTGCACTTTTGCCAACAGTGTTCTAGCACAATGGGAGCACCAATGTTTGTTTCAAAATGAATTATATGAAGGGAATGTCTCTTGGTACACAAGATACCAAGATGACATGTTCTTTCTCTGGAAGGGTTCCCGTCATTTAATACCAAACTTCATTGAAAGTATCTCTAAGTCAACTGAATTTCTGGAATTTACGTATTCCAGTGATGATAGTGAAATAACATTCTTGGATGTAAAAATAAGGAAGGATTTGGTTTCTAATAAACTTACATCAACAATTTTTAGAAAACCAACCTTTTCAAACACATACTTGCATTTCTCTAGCTCACACCCTATCCATCAGAAGAAGAGTGTTGTGAAAGGGCAGTTTGTTCGGCCAGGATGGTCTCCGAACATGATGACTTCTTGCAGGAATGTGAGAACATTTTCTCTATGTTCTTGTTGAGGGGATACCCAAATACATTTGTAGATAGAATCAGACAAGAGGTAATCACTAAAAGGGAATCTGGCCATTTCCAGCCAATACTCAGAGAAGGTACAATGGATGTGTGATGGGCAACATCCCTTTTCTGTTCACCTTCAGTATGGATTTTAAAGCCATCAAAACCATCTTTATCAAAAATTGGAAGGTATTGATGGAGGACCAAGAGCTTATCAAACGCATTGGGGAAGAGCCTAGGTTCACTTTTAGAAGAGGTCAGAACTTAAAGAACCTCTTAGAAAGATCTAACCCCGAACCTAACAAGATGACAAGGGGAATGAACAAATGTGGTTGCTGCTCATATTGTAAACATATTTTAGTTGGCTCAAGGGTATCTATGGCTGGGATAGAGTACAGGATCAAGGGTAGATTCAATTGCAACTCAAAAGGAGTGGTCTATGTGGCAATCTGCAGGCATTGTCCTGTGTTTTACATCGGTAAGACCGATAGGCCTTTCAAGAAAAGGATTTATGAGCATGTACATGCTATTGATATTTCTGACATGAATAATGCCCTTGCAAAACATGTTAGCCAACATTCTGACCATTCATTTCTGTTTACTGTTGTACAAGTGCAGCCACAAATTAGAGGTGGTCCCTGGCAACTACAACTAGAAGAACAAGAAGTATTTTGGCAGATTCGCACTTCCTCATACACCTTTCCAGGGCTTAATGAGGTGGTGTCTATTAAATGTATTTTGAAACTTAAGGCACTCAAGAGATAGGAGTGATTATAGTAAAACAATTATGGACACATTTCAACCTTTAACTTAAGAATTTCCCCAACCTGTAGCTTAGGTTGTTACAGTGCAAGTATTTGTCCCACAGACATGTTTTTATATATCCAGTACACTCCAATAAGTAGAACTTTTTTGTAGTCGAGTATACTGTGTTGCATTAGATTGTTACAACAGGACCTGTCACAACATTAGCTCGAGATGCCTCATATATACATATTTATTCATGCAATTTTAAACCTTTTTGTTATTTATTTAATTGTGTGGTTAAGTTGTTGGCCTCCTCTTTATTTATAACAAGATGTATTAATTCATCTATTTAATAATTTATTTAACAATCTATTAACTCATCAATATATTAGCGTATTAGTTTATGAACTTTCTGAACGTCAGTTGAACAAGGATTTTTTGGGGTAATTTGTATTTTTTTAGCATTTTTTTAATATATTTTTTAGTATACTTTCAGTATTAACTTTTTTATCAGGGTAAAAAATGTAATGCTTTAAACTTTTCAAACATTTTAAATATTTAAAACATTCAAAAGAAATCATGCATACACACATATATACATTCTCTTTTTGAACCCTTAAAATGTAAGATATTCAAAAAGAAACTCAAAAAGAACATTAAAGGAATTGTTGTGCGTGCCATGTGACGGACTTAGAATTTTTAGAAACATCTCTTAGAGAGAATTTTTTAAAAAAACTGTTTAAACATTGTCAATCACCAATCAACTAATTAATGAACTAATCAGGTTAACAATGTGAATTCTGTTATGAATATAAGAAGCGTGTCTTTTTTCATATGTTATAGTCTGATGAAGGTGGGGAGATTGCTCTCTACCGAAAGCGCTTACTTTTAATAAAGCTTTGGTTACATTTGCAGAATTTGTCGTCCAGTCTGCCAGCTTAACTCGTTATTGCCATTTTTCATTTTTTACCTAACAGCATTCACTTGAACCCTGACAAAAGGGTCTTTTTCTGGTCACCGTTACAGCATTAGCCACTACTGTCATCCAATTTGTTGGTTCAGTTACGAAGATTCCTGTTTCCCACATCTGAACAATCCACACAGGTGGGAAAGGGACATCTGGATATGTCAGATACCACCAAGGGCCATTAGGACCAGGGGCAGTTATGCCTACCATCAACCCTGACCCTGGGGTTTCCAGTCAGACCAGAGCCAAGGCCCAACCTGCTACCACTAAATAAAAAAATATGTGACCTGATGCCACCTGAGACACCATCACCCAGTGTTTCAGATTACCTGATTTTAACTACATTATGCGACTAATACGACTAAGTAACACTTGTATTTGGGGGGCCATCAAAGTTATCCTTGTGCTAAAATAACTCACCCCTGCCTACAATTGGTTAAACAGCCACTGCAATTATTTCTATTTCAGCAGCACTGCAACTTTAAAATTAATATTACAATTATCTTTGTCCTGCTGCTGTTGTACGTTTTACTTCCAGAACATCACAAATAATGTTTTTCTTCTACCAAAAAGAACTGCAACACACTGGCATCCCTACTACAAAAGCTTTAAAAATGCCAAACTGCTGGGTGTGTTCTTTCATTATTTCTGCTCATGAGGCAGGCATATCCATGAAAGCTATCCTATACAAGGCATCAAAATACCCCATGTCTTGTAAACTATAAATACCAACAACCACAACCAGAATGCTGATGTGTAGCTGTCAACATTCCTGATAGTATTCAAGGAAGAAAATGCACCTCTCAGCTAACTTTCACTGTGGCTCAAGGTGTAAGTTAACTAAGCTTAGAGAAACATAACTGGCAATGTAGGGTTCAAATCCATTTCACTGATGCCTTTACAGAGGGGGTCAGAATGCCATTTGTCACAAAATTATGATTAGGAATGTAATAAAGAATGCAAATGAGTTTCATAACAGTGTTTATTGCAACCAATTTAGCATTAATGCTTGTTATAGAAGCCCAATATAATGTGTGTAAATTATGTTAAACCTGACATTTGTGACTCCTGTGCACTGACCCAGCAATCAAGGAGCCTCAGTCCTCACCACTAACACCAGTGAGGGGTGTTCACATAGGAGTGGATAACAAATACCCACAGTAAAGTACAATTTCCCTTAATAGCACACAGAAATCACAGTCAGTCTGCGGCTGGTTTCTCCCTTTCTCTCCAGATCCCCAATAAGACTCCCCACAGGCAGAACTATAGGATCCAGATCTCAGCCTAGTGGGCAAGCTAAAACCTCCAGCATCCTCTCTGTCCAACCATTGCTTCATGTCCCTGCCCAAGTAGCTGACACACACATACACACACTTTGAGCTATAAGTTATATACAAACACAGAGACACTCCTGGGGAAGGATGGCACAGATTCTCCATCTGTGCCTCCTTTCTGTCCAGTCTAAAAGGTAGTACCAGCTGCTAACATCCACTAATATGTATCAGCTACTATAAAGGCCCTTACTAAAGGGTGTCCAATTACTACTGTGCAATATTATTATCCAAATGCTAAGTGTGACTGAACAGCAAAGCTTATTGGAGTGACTTGGACAGTATCACTACAATGTACTCTAGAGCTTAAATTATCTCTACACAAAATAGCCACAATTGAAAGGTTTAAAAATATTTAATAATAAATAATAAAAACACAAGATGATAGTTCTTACTACACAGTGCTAGTCAGGAGTTCAGAGATCACAGAGAAATACTTAAAATAATGCAGTAGAAAAGTTCTGACATCAATGCAGAAAAAACTAATCTAAGCTTCCTATTTCCTAGCTATATCTAAGAGAAAACATAGTTCTAAAATAAACTTATATATAGAACATAGACAGAGTACTGGTGATGTTGGATGTTCTTCAGACAAATGCTAAATGCTCTGAGTCTCTCTGTCCTTAAATTGATAATACAGTACCACTGACTCATTTCAGATTACATTATTTTCTGTTTCCAAGGCTAACAGAAGCTCAGAGTGTAACAGCCCTTTTGATCTTGCAGCTGGTCAGGAAGCTACAGCAATAAAATACATTATTCATGCAAATTCCAGCAATTAACTTTAGTCTCAAAGCAAAAGCAAGAATTCCTTCATCTAGGCTCTGGGTTTTGTGATCAAACAATTATACAATGCTTAACTTATCAGCTTTCTTACAGCAGATTGCACTGTTGTTACATTTTTGCAGTTGTACATTTAACACCATTTTATTTCATTTAAGAGAACAAGCCTGTGGCTTATATTAATATTTACAAATGACAAAATTATCTACAAAATTCTACCTGGCTAGGCTGGCAGCCTTCACCTATCTTCACATATCTTCCCCCCTGGAGAACTCAAGCTAGTTTTTCAATTGGCCCTTGAGAAATGTTGCTTGAGAGGGATAGGACTATCTGAGTATACCTTACCCCACTCCCTGTCTTGAGAGCCCATCTGCATTGACATTGCTAATCTCACTGTGGTGCTGCACTGACATATATGCTTGCAACCCTAGGCTCCATCTTAGCAACTTGACATTTTGCTGGCTGGCTCTGTGTAACCATGTTAGGGGATTATGGTCTGTAACTACAGTGAATTTTCTTCCATACAGATAAGGCTGAAATTTTTGCAGTGCCCACACTATGGCTAGACATTCCTTTTCTACAGCTGCATAGCATTCCTCCCGGGGTTGGAGCCTACAATTGAGATAAACCACTGGGTGCTCTTCTCCCTCTGAAGAAATCTGGCTAAGTACAGCCCCCACCCCATGGTTTGAAGCATCCACCTGCACAACAAATTCTTTGCTGTAATTTGGACTTCCTAACACAGGGGGTCCTCCCATAGCTTCTTTAAGCTTCTGGAATGCATGCTCACATGCTGTAGTCCACAATACCTTATCTGGCCTTGTTTTTCATTGTCAGGTCTGTGAGGGGAGCAGCTATGGTACTATAACTGGGGATGAACTTTCTGTAGTACCCTGCTGTCCCTAAGAATGCTCTCACCTGCTTTTTGGTAACAGGTGCAGGCCATGTCTGAATGGCTTCCACTTTGGCAGGTTCTGGCCTGATCTTACTACTCCCCACTCTATGTCTCAGGTAGTAGACCTCTGCCATACCGACCTGACATTTGCTCGGCTTAATGGTCAACCCTGCCCTCTGTAGTCTGCCCAGCACCTCCCTGACATGTTGAAGGTGCTCTTGCCAGGAATGGCTGTAGATGGCAAAATCATCTAGATAAGCAAGGGCAAACCCTCCTTCTCCTGCTAGGATGTGATCTACCAGCATCCGGAAAGTTGTTGGGGCATTTTTCATCCCAAAGGGCATCTTTGTGAACTCATACAAGCCAAAAGGAGTCACAAAGGCTGACTTCTGTCTAGCACTGGGAGTCAAGGGCACCTACAAGTAACCCTTGGTAAGTCAGTGGTTGTAAGATACTTAGCCCTACCCAGCTGCTCTAGGGCCTCATCTGTCCTAGGCATGGGGTAAGCATCTGATTCTATGAGACTATTTATTTCCTGTAGTCCACACAGAACCTGGTGCTGCCATCCTTCTTTGGCAACAGCACCACTTTGGAGGGCCAGGGACTGTAGGACACTTGAATTACCCCTAGTTCCAACATGTCCTGTATCTCCTCCCTCAGAGTCTGTTTGACTCTCTCAATCACCCTATAAGGAGCCTGCCTAATAGGCCTTTGAGGTCTTGTATCCACCTGCTACTGCACCAGGTAGGTGCACCCTGGCTTCCCAGTGAACATGTTCCCAAACTCCTGTAACAGTGCTCAGATTTCTCGAACCTGGGTAGGGGTAGCTGCTGGGACATTGCTACCCTTTCCACTGAAGTGTCAGTCCGAGCCTCACTGAGGAGATTAGTCACCAGATCTCCCTCAGACTCCTCCTGCAACCCGCTGCAAATACTCAGCACAAGGGCCTCCCTATCATAGTAAGGTTTCATCATATTAATGTGGTACAATTTGTGCTACTGCCTAGCAGTTCTACCATGTAGTTAACATCACTTACCTTTCTTACCACCTTGTAGGGTCCCTCCCAAGCTGCTTGCAGCTTGTTGTGTCTGACAGGAATGAGAACCATTACCTGCTGCCCTACAGCATACTCTCTAGCTCGAGCATTTCTGTCATACCATACCTTTTTCTGTTGTTGTGCTTCTGCCATGTTCTCCTGGGCCAAGCCCATGTGTTCCCTGAGCCTTGTCTTGATTTTTAGAACATATGCCACAACAGACTTTTTGTGAGCTTCACACTCACCTTCCCACTCATCATGAAATAAATCTAGAGGTCCCCTCACTCTATACCCATACACCAACTCAAAGGGTGAAAAACCTGAGGATTCCTGGGGAACCTCTCTGTAAGCAAACAATAGATGGGGCAGATATTTGTCCCACTCCCTCTTAAACTGGTCTGCAAATGCCCCTAGCATGGCCTTGATTGTAGGGTTTAAACTCTTTCCCAGACCATTAGTCTGGAGATGGTAGGAGGCGGTATTCAGGTGCTTCACCCCACAGTACTTCCACAGTCAAGCCAGCAGGTCTGGCATGAAATTGGCACCTCTGTCAGTCAGTATTTCTTTTGGGAAACCTACCCTGCTGAAAATCTCTAACAAAGCTTAGACATGGTAAGGCCTTGCTGTATCTAATTATGGTAGCTGCTAAAAATGCAATTACTAGGAAATAGAAATCAAAATCTAAACCAACTATATTAGAAATACTGAATATAGTAACAGAGATAAAACAACTGAATTTGAGATCTTTAGAAAAGGATAGGAGCAAACTACATAGGAAAATGGGAATCATGGGAACAATCCATACATGGGAGGAATGAGGTTTAAAATAAGTCAGGACTTAAATGAGCTGTGTAATGTTTGACTGAAAATGATTGGGTAGATTATAAGTGATGTATAGTGTTTGCAACTGGGAGTGTGTCAGTATGTTGTGTGATGTAAAATACTTGCAACTCGGATTGTGTCTGTGTGGTTTGTATTCATTTATATAAATGTATGATTGCTTATGTTGTAAGTGATGGCTTAAGAAAGATGTTTCTTGTTTAAAAAAGGAGACAGGAATTGAGTAATTTATGTAATGTTGATTAGGTTATATGATATATAGCAATATATGTGCAACATGTTTGTTAATTTTAACTTGTTAATGCAGTTTGATTACTTTTATATAAATGCAAATTTGCCTATGTCACAAGTGATAATTCAATAAAAGTGTTTTAAAAAAGAGTCAGGTATGTATAGCTTCATCAACATGATCTAGTTTAGCTCATGAGTAACATTTACACCATCAGGGACTCCCCTTATTCCACTTTTACCCTAAACATCTTCTTTGCAAGACACTGGAGGTCATCCTTTCATAAGGGCACTCTCTCACTTTAAAAGTCAGCCTTCTCCTTTGGCTCTTGCAGTGAAAACTGTGTTCTCTAGATTGTATAACTAGGTAGGTAGGAGGTTAAAGTCTTACATCCTGTATCTACTTGTACTCATAAGAAATATTTAAATTGGGAGAGGACTTTCCCATCTCCTTATGCTACTTTTACCACAAACACCTTCTCTGCAACATACTGATGAGGTCATCCTTTCATAAGGGCACTGTCTCACTATAAAAGGCAGAGTTCCCCTCTGACACTTACAGTTAATACTGTGCTTGCTACTTGTGTTTGTGGCTTAAATATCAGGTACATATAGCTACTCCAACAGACACGGTGAATTTACTTCCATTCAAAAGAAGCATTTAAACTGTGAGAGGATTCCCCATCCCCTTATCCCACTTTTATAACACATATCTTCTCCTTTGGCACTTGCAGTTAAAACTGTGTTCTCTAGGCTCTATAACTAGATAGGGAGGGGCTTCAAATTCAACATTGTTTAAATAGTGTGACTGTGTGTACTGTCATTTGCTCAGTGACAACATAGGTTCATAGGTTCATACTAGGCTATCTGCCCTAGGGCATTTATAAGCCTAGCCAGAGTTGTGTGGCTTTCACCACCCCTTAGGTTGAAGAATACTGTTTGAAGTCACCCAATATGATGGTATTTGGAGAGACATTTATACTCTCCAGTGTCTTCAGGAAGGCTGTGTGGGGTTCCTGAGTTTGAGAGGGTGGCCTGTAACATGCTACAAACTGTAGAGCAGTTTTGCCTATGGTTAATTGCACCTGAATGGTCTCTGATGCTTCGTGAGTTGCCACCAGCCTGGAGGTGTGGGTATCCTTGATGAATATGGATACACCCCCTCCTTTTGTGGTACAGTCCGGGTTTTGGGGCCGGAACGCATGATATGAGGTAAAACCTGATAGTGCCGGGGTGCTCTCAGGAGCCTTGAACCAAGTTTCAGTCACAGCACAGACATCGATGTTCTCCATACTGAGGAGGGCTTCGAGGGCGTGCATCTTGAGATTTAGACTTCTGGCATTGAGCAGCATTACCCTTAGCTTTTTCCATTATTGTTTTCTAGGGTGGTGGGTTTAGAATTTGAGCCTTGTCTAAAAAAGGCACTATGGGGGTGGCAAGAGCCTTTGCCAATATCCGGAAACCCAGGGGTGACAGGTACAAGCCATCCCTTGCGAAGCAGCGTGGCTTGTCAAGCATGTCATTCCAGGCAGACAGACATTGGATCCCCTTAGAATGACACCAGAAATTAAGCCAATTATTAAAACTGATCATTTTGTCTCTGTATTGTGGCATCATTCTTGGTGAAGGTAGGATACTGCTTAGGGTCAAGGTCATACCAGCCTGGGCTACATAATCTGAGAGCTCCTTTATGTCTCTTTTCATGTAGTCCAGGGAGGTACGTCTCAGGTCATTCACACCGGAATGGACAATGACTGAGTCATACTTGTACTTGCTGTGGAGTGACCTGAGTGCTTGTGTTATGTGGCGGATTCTAGCGCCCGACAGGCAGCTTACTGTGACCGTCTCCTTGTTCAGTCTGGTGAGTGGGATGTCAGTGTGTCTGACTATGGAGTCACCTATGACAAGTGTGTCTGGCATTGTGTTTGGCCTTAAGGGCTGTGACTGATTTGCACACTGACTTTGTGATCTATGTGTTGCTTGTGTTATGTCATGAGGTGGCAGTTGTTTGGGTGTCTGCTTTGGAGGCCTCTGCTGTTTTGATAGATTTTTGATCAGTGCCTCTGAGTATGTCAATGTGTGTTTATGTGTTTGATTTGCAGTTGTGATAGTTCTATGTGAGACTGGGTTTATGGTGTGTGTGGTTACCTTCTCCTCCTGTCTGGTTTTGCCAGTCCTGAGTTGAGAGAGCTCAGCCTCCAGTTTGGCTATATAGTTGCATCTCTCGCATGTATTTGTGTTTTGTGGGAGGAGGAGAGGGTTGTCTGTGTACATGAGGCAATTGTAACATTGCCTCAATATTCCCAGATTCACCAGGAGAGGACGCTAGCAACTGACCCTTTGACATGCTAGAAGAAATGAAAAAGTTTGCTGTGTAACTGAGTCAGAAAGGACCTATAGGGAAGTGGGTACTCAAGGGGGTTTTAAGCTAGTGAAGTACTTTGTATAATATAGAAGTGCTTTACCTGACTAAAAATGCTTTAGGAACAAGTGCTGAGCTTTACAGATAGAGAATAGACTGTTTAGATTACAAGTAGAGCAGTTCTAAGGGAAAAAATGAAGAGCAGACTTTACGGAGCCAGAAATAGTTTAACCTTGTTTAACCGGCGCTGCCCGATGGTGCTCTAGTGGCAACTCTGCGCTAAATGCAGAAAAGGCAATAAGTCAGTAGTACAGGCTAGCACACTTTAGTGGGCAGCCAAACAATTAAATTAAACAGCAAACAAACACTTTTCGACTTGAATTAGACTAATTTCGACTAAAATGTACTTTTAAGTGCAGATAGTAAAAAATGCAGTAAATAACTATGAAAACAGTTAAAGCTTGCTCTAGGTAAGCAGTAGAAGGTAAAACAAATATAAAAAACAGCAGGATACTTAATCAGGAAAGCAGTCACTTTTTTTCAGTTCTCTGTAGCCTTATGTTACCTTCCATTTAGGAAACATATTTTCATTGGCAAAGGGCTACCCTGTAAAGTTCTAGTATCCTCAGGCAAAATCCAGTTTTGGAAACAAAATGGTACATTATGCTTTCAAAAATGAACTCTCCTCACAGTTGCAGTATGACTTGTTCTGTGGATCTGGTTGTTGATACTGTGCTCTCTGGACTGTGTAACTAAGTAGATTGGTGGTTTAAATCCAGCAAGGATTAACTGCTGTGAGTGTGCGTTTGTCTGTAATGCTGTGTGGGGAAGGCTTTAAATGTATATAGCATGTGTAGCTGTGTAATGTTACTGTCCTCCTCAACCACCTTCTTTCCTTTTTAGCTGAAACATCACCCTATTAAACAATGGTGATGTCATCCATTTAAATGGGCACTGTCACAATTGTAAACCAACATGTTTTGTGGCATGTGCGATTCAGGCAGTGTTCTGTACCTTGTGATCATAGGTAGTCAGTTCAAATCCAGACATTATTCCTTAGATTCAGTTGTGTTAGTATGACTGTCAATGTGCATGTATGTAACAATGTTGTCACCCAGTTATCTGCTGTGCACATGTATAGTTGGAAATTACTCTTAGAAGAACGTCTGCTCTCTTTTCACAGAGACATGCTTTATTTGATACTGATGATGCCATTTAATGAAATTTGGCTTTCCTAAGTGAATTACAAAGGCTTTTACTGTGGTGAGAGTAGTCTCAGTCTGTATTAAAACCAATCTCACATCTAGACTAGTTAAAGTGTATGACCCACTGGAACTCATACATGTGCAACTCACCATAAACAGGGTCTCATACCATATCCTTGCAACCTATAGGTCCCCCTCCATGTGTCAGGAAACCCATACTACCTATCTCAGTGCACTAGAGTTTCTCATCATTCATCCCAGTATGGTATTCAGGGGGATCTCAACTACCCCTCCATAGATTGGGAATCCTGTACCACTTCTAATGCACAAGCCCAGCGATTCCTAAATTTTGTAAATACCAACATCCTGGAACAGTTGGTCCAATTTCCTACTGGGGTATGATCATCCTTGACCTTGTACTCACACACATGGGGGGAGGGTGTTCTTCACCCAATGTAATGTCTTCTCTTGTCAGATCTGACCATAAGGCAATATTACTTGAAATAAAAATTAAATCTGGGGATCCAGCAAAACCAGAAATATTTGGGAACTGTTCCAAGGCTAGCCTCTGTTTACTAAGCAGCACCTTGGCTAAATTCCAAGCATCCCTAATCCCAGTAAACACCATAACATATGCTGAGCTATTTACAAAATCTCTGTACATCCATATTGAGAGCTGTATAAAGCAATCTGTGCCCACTCTTATTAAGAATAAGGCAAACTCAAAAGACAAGCCAACCTGGTGGAATCACAATATCAACTGGCTAAACAACAAAGGAAAAAGAAATGTTTTCCAAGTGTAGGTGGAACAAAGTCACCCATATTAAAATACTCCTTTCCAATCTAAACAAGTGGCTAAGAGGAATAAAAAATACTTGCAGAAACCCAGGAACTGGGGCATAGATAATCAAATAGAACCAAAACCAGGTAGCTAAGCCTCAGGAACTCTTTATTATTAAAACCAAGGTTAAGCACTTTCATCTGTAAAAGACATCTTCAGAACCATGAATGAATCAAAGAAACAGAGACACACTAATGTGACTCATTAAA
The DNA here is from genome assembly GCF_019279795.1 of Protopterus annectens. Lineage (NCBI taxonomy): Eukaryota > Metazoa > Chordata > Ceratodontiformes > Protopteridae > Protopterus > Protopterus annectens. The sequence continues at coordinate 503,811,056 of NC_056737.1, forward strand.
AAGTTTCAAGCAATGGCACACTCCCACAAAAAAACAATCACAAGTAAGCATTGTGAAAAAGTTTGCCAGAACAGTTATTTAGGTAGCTAAGAGGGTTAATTAATACTTCAAAGGCTAAATCTGAAGGAAAAATAGCTTCTCAGGCAAAGGACAACCACAGAGCTTTCCACAGCTATGTTCAAAACTTAAGGGGAACTACACAACTATGCACAGAACTTACTGTAAATGGCATTACCCACAATGAACTGGAGGCCATTGCCAACCCTTTGTTTTGGCTGAAAGGTTCAGCTCAAATTTCTCCCCAAGTCCCCCCCCCCCCCCCATAGTAGTCCAATTGAAATATGCATACACGATCCCCCAACCATTACTAGGGAACAGGTCATCAATGCATTTTCCATGGCCAAACACACTGCATTGATGGGGCCCACTAACATCCCAGGATGTTTAATAAACAGCATGAAACATGAACTCTCTGGGCCACTTGAATCACTTGTTAACTGGAGACTTCAGTCAGGTTTTGTGCCCAAGAAATGGAAGATGACTACAGTCACTCTTCTATACAAAAGAGGTCCAACCACTGATCTGGGTAACTATAGGCTCATAAGTCTTACCAGCTTCATATGTAAGGCCATGGAAAAAATCATCATGGACATGATAAAAGAGGATATAGGTAACCTGAAAATGCTGGACCCATCACAGTTTGATTTTGTTAAGGGAAGGTCATGCCTATTAAATCTGGTAGACGTTTTTGAGAGGGTCACCAAAGCTTTGCATGAAGGTAAGTGGTTGAAGAGGACAGTAACATTACACAGCTATACATACTATATGTATTTGAAGCCTTCCCCGCACAGCACAGCATGACAGACAAACACATATTCACAGCAGTTAATCCCTACTGGATTCAAACCACCAATCTATTTAGTTACAGAGCCCAGAGAGAGCACAGTATCAACAGCCAGAGGCACAGAACAAGACTTACTGCAACTTACCTCGACCTGGCCAAGGCTTATGATACAATACCCCACACAGGCATTATAGACAAAAGTAAAAGTCAAAGGAAACTTTATTATCACTTTGATTCACACAACAACAGTTCCTAAGGCAAGACAATGTACTCAGCACTTTAGTCATAGGTGACTCTGTAGTCAGGCACACTGATGTTCCACTCACCAGGCTGAACAAGGAGAAAATTACAGTCAGCTGCCTGTCAGGTGCTAGGATCCGCCACATAACGCACGCACTCAAGTCACTCCACAACAAGTACAAATACGACTCTATCATTGTCTATGTTGGAGTGAATGACTTGAGACGTACCTCCCTGGACTATATGAAAAGAGACATGGAAGAGGTCTCGGATCATGTGGCCCAGGCAGGTACGACCCTAGCCCTGAGTAGCATCCTGCCTTTGCCGAGAATGATACCACAGTATAAGGACAAAATGATTGACTTCAACAATTGGATAAGCTTCTGGTGTCATTCAAAGGGGATCCAGTATCTGTCTGCCTGGGACAACATGATCGACAAACCACGATGCTTTGCCAGAGATGGTCTGCACCTGTCACCCCTGGGATTCAGGTTACTGGCTAAAGCTCTTGCCACCCCTATAGTGCCTTTTTTAGGTAAGGTTCAAAGGACAAAACCACCACCATAGCAGATACAAGCATGCAAAATCTGAAGGTAAAGCTACTCAATGCTAGAAGTCTAAACCTCAAAATGCACTATCTCGAGGCACTCCTAAAAATGGAGAACATCGATATCTGTGCAGTAACTGAGACCTGGTTCAAGGCTCCAGAGAGCACCCCTGCAATACCAGGCTACAACCCTTACCACACTTTTCGGCCACCAAACCAAGACCGAAACACTAAAGGTGGAGGAGTGTCCATAGTCACACCTCCAGGCTAGTTGCCCAACACAATGCATCTGAAATTCTCCAGGTGCAACTAACACTAGGTAAGACTGCAATCCAAATTGTAGCTTGCTACACATCCCCCACCATGCCCCAAGATTCTCACTACACCTTTCTAAACATACTGGACAATATTAAGATACAACCAAACACCCTAATACTGGGTGATTTCAACTACCCTGCCATTAAACTGGGAAAACTACTCAGGTACCAACATCTTTTCCCAACGGTTCTTGGAATTCATAAATTCCAATACCCTGGATCAACTAATCCATTGTCCCACCAGGGGCTCCAATATCCTAGACCTGGTCATTACCAACATGGGAGATAGTTGCTCCACACCAGTAGTCACCCCTCATTGGTCAGGTCTGACCATAAGCAAATCACCCTTGACATCCACATCCCACCCCCACCCCCCCAGTAAGGAAACCTCCATACAAAATTCTTCAAAACCAACTTCATGCTACTCAAGTCAGAAGTGACAAACTTCATGACACCCATGCAGATGGGAGCTGAAAGTTCGACTACTGAATCTTACACTAAGGCACTGTACGAGCACATCCACTTGTGCATGAATCCTGCCATCCCAAATAGAACCAAGATGCTCTCCTCCAAAAAAAGGAAGCCAATCTGGTGGTCCCCTGCCATAAACAAACTTTACAACAAAAGGAAGAAACTGTTGCAGAAAAGAGGAAACTCTCAGGATGCAAAAAACTTCCTTACCAGCCTCAGTAAGAAGCTGAGATCCCTCATAAAATCCTCCAAAGCTAGTTACAGAAATAAAATTGCCAGAAATTCTAAAGACAACCACAAGGCATTCTATAGTTATGCCAAGAATCTAAATGGCAATGCTCAGATATGCTCTGAGCTACAACAGAATGGTATTAAATATACCGATCCCAAGAATATTGCCAATATCCTGGCAGATTGATTTAGTGCAAACATCACCCCCCTCTCACCCCCTAAATAACCCATCTCAATACCAAAAGATTGCCAAATTCCGGTAGTCACGGCCACACAGGTAGAAACCGCACTCTCCAAAGCTAAGAATACAGCATCCATGGGACCATATGACATCCCAGGCTGTGTACTACATTTTTTTATTTTTATTTATTTATTTTATTTTACATTTGTTGACCGGGCTAGTCCAGCTGGATAATTTCCATTTTCAGTGGAGGCCCGGGGAGAAAAGCTCCACAATTAAAACAAGGTTAAACATTTAAGCAACAATGCATACATTTTAGTGTAGTAGAAAATACAGCGAAAAAAAAAACAGGTAAAAAACAAATAGCCTAAGCTATATATTCATATTTTTTTTTTTTTTTTAGAACAGTACAGTAATTTAGTCATTTGAAATAGCAGGGAAAGATAGTGATTTTTACGTAGGGAGGTATGGCTGAAGAGCGAAGAAGTCATTTAGTCTGGATTGGTACAGGAGCAGAGCCAGAAGTTGTTAAGATGTAATAGAAGTTGTTTTTGAAAAGTTGAAAGGAGTCTAGTGAGGTAATGTGTGGGGAGGTTATTCCATATTTTCCCTATGGAGTTTGAAAATAGACAGTTACCTGCTGAATTTGTAATTCTAGTTGTGGTGACTTGTATCTTTTCGCAGATCGCAACTGTTTCAAGTTTTTGTAGGGAGTAAGGAGGTTACTGAGAGCTGGTGTTTTTGTTGGTTGATAAAGAATGTTATGTGTAATTAAGAGTTGTTGATAGATAAGCTTGTTAGGTAGTTCTAACCATTGTAATTGTTTTAAGTTATTACAGTGGTGAGTTCTGTACTGGGATGCTGTGGCAAAACGGGCTATATTATGATAGGATGTAGTTAGTTTTTCAGGTTACCTTTAGAGAGATTGGTGTAAATAGAGGAAGCATACAGTAGGGTGGAGATAAGATGTGATTGAGCTAAGGTGGTCCGTGCTTCTGGAGTAAGGAAGGGGTTTATTCTGTACAGTGAACCTATCTTTTTATTTACTGCTTTTATAGTGTTATTGATATGACAATCATAGTTAAGATTATTATCAATAGTAACACCAAGCAGTTTGGTAGTAGAGTCTGGGGAGATAAGAGAATTGTCAGCTGCAGTAATAGTAAAATTTAGTTGAGGAGATTTGTGGGTAGGTAAGAATAGTAATAGTTTTGTTTTCTTGGAGTTGAGAAGGAGACATCTTTTTGAGAACCATTGTTCAACGGTTGAAAAGGTAGATTGTGTGAGTGACTGGAGTTCAGATTGGGTGGGAGCTGTACAGATGATGGTAGAATCATCTGCATATTGTATGCAGGTAGTGTTATGGATAGATGATTGAAGATCATTAATAAAGATAGAGAATAAGAGTGGGCCTAATATTGATCCTTGAGGTACTCCTAAGGAGATAGGTAGTAGAGCAGATAGAATTTTTCCAGAGTACTGCTTGTTGTTGGTTTTCAAGGTAGGATGAGAACCACGTTAAGGAGGAAAAATCCAAGGCAAGTGAGTTTAGTATGTGTAGGAGAAGTTTATGGTTGACCATGTCGAAGGCTTTTGACAGGTCTAGGAAAAGAGAAGCAGTTAGTTTGTTATTATTACGGTTACAGTTTGTGTTAGTAAAGGAAAGTAGTGCAGTGGTCATACTATGTGAGGGTCTAAATCCATGTTGAGTGTTTGCTAGTAGGTTATTTTGAAGGAGATGGTTAAGTAGTTGTTTGTGTATACATTTTTCCATGATTTTAGCTAGTGGAGATAATAGTGCTATTGGGCGGTAGTTAGAGAGGTCAGTGGATTTGCCTCCTTTATGTAAGGGTATGATGTGTGATATCTTCCAGATTGCTGGAAAATCACTTTCTTTTATGGATCTGTTTATTAGGATCGAAACAGGGTAGGCTATAGCTTTTGCTGCTACCTGAAGGAATTCAGCAGGAAGCTTATCTGCTGAGGGGGTAGTGGGTTTAAGTTTTTGTAACAGAGATTGTATGTAGGAGGTGGGTATGGGTTGAAGTTGAAGGGAAGGAATGACGTTGTTGGTGGTACTTAAGATCAGTTGGGAAGCATCAGGGGATAAATGGCTTGGTAGTGTTTGTATGGAAGTAGTAAAGAAGCTATTGAAGTTATTGGCTATTAAAGAGGGATTATCAGGGTCTAGATTCTGTGGGTTAGGTGTTACTATTTTACCTGGGGTAAGTAGATGATTACATGAACTACAAAATGAACTGGCACCTCACCTAAGTGTCATGTTTAATCATAGCCTCACCTCAGGCTTCATGCCCACTGAGTGGTGCACAGCTACACTTATCCCACTCCACAAGGGGGGATCCACCTTGGATTCCGGGAACTACCGTCCCATCAGTCTGACGAGCCTAATCTGCAAGGGCATGGAACGCATTATCATGGAACTTATAAACAAGGACATTGGCAACCTTCAAACACTGGACCCCACCCAGTTTGGGTTCGTGAAGGGCCGATCTTGTCTCCTGAACCTGAATGACTTCTTTGAATCAATCTCCAGAGCTGTGGACAAGGGTAAAGCAGTCCACACAGCCTATCTGGACCTTGCCAAGGCCTTCAACACCATTCCCCACTCTGGAATCATAGATAAACTTACTAAGCTGGGCATAAATCCCTATGTCACTCGATGGGTTGCCAACTGGCTTACTGACAGAACTCAGACTGTAAAAGTAGCTGACTCCAAATCCAGCTCCAGACAAGTGACAAGTGGAGTACCTCAGGGTTCAGTCCTGGGACCGCTCTTGTTTGGCATCTACTTCTTGGAAGTACAGGCTAACACTAAGGGACTCTGGCTAACAAAGTTCGCAGATGACTGCAAACTGGGAGCCATTATTGAATCCCCAAATGATGTGGATATTCTACAAAAGGGCCTTACAGAAACAGATGCTTGGTGCCAGAGCCATGGGCTCAAGCTTAATACCAAGAAATGTATAGTTACCCCCTTTGGGAAAAACCATGTACCCATGAATTACCACATAGGTGGCAGTACATTAAACACCGAAAGTGTGATGAGAGACTTAGGGACACAGTTGGACAGTGGTCTCACCTTCGATAACCACATTGCCACAACAGTCAGGAAATCCTTCTATGGGGCACACCTCATCAATAAGGGCTTTTCATTAAGAAAAAAGGAGGTCATTGTCCCACTATACTCATCCCTCATTAGACCCATTATAGAGTACAATGGCCTATTTGGTATGTACCTCACAAGACATCTGCAACAGCTGAAAAGGCCACAGAAATACCTCACTAAAAGAATCACAGGCCTAAAGCAGATGCCCTATACTGACCGTCTAAAAAAACTCCAGCTATACTCTGTGGCATATCGTCTACTCAGGGGCGATCTCTGCTTAACATACAAGGCCATGTCAAACCCTGAGTTGTTGGACATGCTCCACTTAAAGAAATCCCAATCCCTCAGAGCCACATGCTCCAGGGATCTAAACCTTGACATCACAATGAACAAAGCATGCCAGAGGGCTAGGTTCCTGACTCAGAGACTCCCCATACTCTGGAATAAACTGCCCATACATGTCAAGCAGAGCACCTCCTTGCCGCTCTTCAAAAGGAACCCTGATGATTGGATGGGATATAGGAAAGTCACCCCGGGGATCACGTCAGTAACCCTGCTAGACAGGGGTCCAGGGAAGTAAATATTGTGGGAAGAAATATCCAGGCAATTGTTATGGCTAGGCTTGTATAGGCCCTAGGGCCGATAGCCTAGTAGCAACCTATGAACCTAAGTGCAAACTGAGCGAAATTATGTTTCTTCGGACTCAACGTGTATACATAGACTACATTTAACATGACAATAATACACAAAATTCTACAGACACAGACGGCAAACACAACAATAATAAATACTTACATTATTGCACTGATTTAACAGATTGTCACTCATTGCTAGGTTATTAGCTTATTTTCACTGGAGAAATTGCACTTAAGTGATTGATTTAAGGCCTACATTTATACTCAACAGTAATACAGTTCAGTTTGATTACTGCTGACTTTGCTGTCAGCGTGTGGGTAAGATCTTGTTACATATTGCACTATAGAGACTTTTCAGTATTGTTGGATTACTGCCTTAATGTCCAGTGTGAAGGGTACTGTTCCTAGAGTTTAGTAACCTGATGGCTAGTGGAAACAAGCTGCTTCTGAATCTCATGGTTTTGCAGCGTATGCATCGAAAATGCCTTCCTGGTGTTAAATGTGAGAACAGCTTGTAAGCAAGGTGAGTGCTATCCCTGGTTATTTTCCTTGCCCTGCTGAGACATCTGGACATGTGCAGGTTTTGTATGGATGGGAGAGAGTTCCTAATAATCCTCTCAGCTGCTTTCACTACCCTCTAGAGGGACTGGTGCTCAGAACCAGAGCAGCTTCCATACCATACACTAAAGCTGTTTGTCAGTATACTTTTGATGGTGCCCCTGTAGAAGGTTGTAAGAGCCATTGATGGTAGGTTTGCTCTCCTCAACCTTTGCAAGAAATAAAGCTGTTGTGCCTTCTTAATGATTGCATTTGTGTTGGCTGACAATACCAAGTTTTCTGGAATGTGCACCCCCAGAAATGTTGTGCTTTTTACTCTCTCAACTGTTTCTTCATGATTACAAGTGGATAGTGCTCTCTGTTTCTCTTCCTGTAGTCCACAATTATTTATTTGGTCTTCTTGACATTTAGTGCAAGATTATTTGTATAGCACCAACTTATGAATTGAATCACCTCCTCTCTGTAGGCTGTCTTGTCATCATTCTTGATGAGGCCCACAACTGTCATATCATCTGCAAATTTGATGATATGGTTTGAGCTGTGCTTGGCAGTACAGTTGTGGGTTAGTATGGTGAAAAGCAGGGGACTTAGGACAAATCCCTGTTGGATTCCAGGGTTCAGGATAATGCTCTCTGATGTATTCTTGCCTATACACACTTTCTGGGGTCTATCAATAAGAAAGTCTAGAATCCAGTTGCATAGTGGAATACTGATGCCCAGTTGAGACAGCTTTCTGATCAGATTTTGCAGGATGATTGTACTGAAAGCTGAACTGAAGTTGATGAAAAGTAGCCTCGCATAGCTATTCTTGTTCTTCAGGTGGTCCAGTGATAAGTGGAGTGCCAAAGAAAAAAAAAACTCCTGTGAAGCGATTTGGTCTGTATGCAAACTGGAGTGGATCAAAGGCTGCAGGTAGTTTGGCTGTTATTACATCTTTGACCAGTCTCTTAAAGCATTTCATCACAGTGGAGATGAGAGCTATGGGACGATAGTCATTTAGGCTAGCAGGTGGTGAGTTCTTTGGCAGTGGTATAATGTTTGTGTACTTGAAACATTTGGGCACAATGGCTTGACTCAGTGAGTTGTCGAAGATGTCTGTGAGTACGTTTGTTAGTTGGTCCACACAGTCTCTGAGCACTCTTCCAAGAATATTATCAGGTCCAGCTGCTTTCCTGGGGTTATCTCTTTGTAGGGTCCTTCTGACATCAACATAGTTGAGGCTGAGCTCTTCCTCATTCTGGATGTTGCTGATTTTCTCTGCTGCTATCTTGTTCCCTTCTTCAAACCTACTGAAGTAGATGTTGAGCTTGTTTAGGAATTCTCTATCATCATCATCACACTGTGAAGACGGGGACCTGTAATCTGTTATAGACTGGAGCAATTGCCACAGGGTCCCAGTTCAGAGAAATGGCTTATGATCTTTTGACCATATTTGCATTTGGCCTCCCTCACCCCTTTGTTTAATTGTGATCTGGCCAATCTGAGAGCCTCTTTATCACCAGACTTGAATGCCGTATTCCTTGCTTTCAGGAGCTTGTACACTACTAGTTAGCTAGGGTTTCTGTTTGGATCTTGTGATGTTTTTTGTTGACTGTCACATCATCAGCACATTTTCAGATGTAACCCATCATTGATTCAGTGTACAGCTTGATGTGTTGGTTTACTGCGGCCGCCTCCTTGAAGATGTTACAGTTTGTACTCTCAAAACAGTTTTGTAGTGCTGAGACTCCGGCCCATATTCTAACTTGCTTCACTGATGGTTTCCCCCTGGCCACTAGTGGTCTGTACGATGGTAACACCATAATGGCAAGGTGATCTGTGTTACCCAAGTGAGGGTGAGGTACTGCCTTAAATGCTAGCTTAATATTTGTATAGACCTTGTCCAGTGTATTCTCCCCTCCAGTTGCAAAGTCTACATACTAGAAGTATTGCGGTAGGACTGTCTTCAGGTTTGCCTGATTGAAGTCACCTGGTTATATGTACTCCATCAGGATTTTGATTTTGCAAATCATTTATACACTGATATAGTTTAGCTAGTGCTTCGTTTGTGTTGGCACTGGGAGGTATGTCTACTGCTGTGATGCTTACACTGTTAAATTCCCTTGGTAGGTAGAAGGGTCTGCATTCCCGTCACATAAACTCTAGGTCCACAGAGCTGTGTGTTTTTACCACCTTACAGCTGGTGCACCAGTTGTTATTGTTGTAGATGTGTACACTACCCCCCTTTGCTTTCCCACAGAGAGACTGTATTCTTGCTGCACGAAATAATGATAGTCCTTCCACATGAACTGTACTGTCATTTATACTAGAGCTCAACCAAGTCTCAGTGAAGATAAATACACAAGAGTTTCTCACCTTACTCTGGTTAGTTAGTTCTAGCCTTATGCAGTCCATTTTGTTTTCCAGGGAACGAACATTAGCCAGTAGAATGGATGTAATGCAGGCCTGAACGGGTTAACTTTTAATCTTATGATGATTCCAGCCCTGGATCCTCATTTACGAGTTCTTTCACACCTCTTTCTTTTCCTTCTCCTTCCCTGGGTAATAAATATTGATTCCACCTTATCTGAGCAGTTTAGATTGTGTTTTAGTATAATTCTTAGCTCCAGTAGCTTGTGAAGTAAATTAGGCCTTGCAGGCCTTGTAACCAGCAGTCCATCAAACCTATTACATATCCATCTTTGTAGACAAATTTCCTGAAGTCTCTCCTTGCTGTATGTTAGCTTATCATATGTGTTTGTACCCGATTCACTTGTTTTGCTTGATTTAGACACAGAATTACACAGATAATGCACATTTCTCTGACGTGCCAAAGTAGGAGCTGCCACACAGGGTGCCACCATTTTTCTTTTTTTTTTTTTGCTTGCTTGCTAATTTGGGTATAAACCCTTTTATTACCTGCTGGATAGCCAGCTGGCTCACTGATAGGACACAGGAGGTCAAAATAGGTCAGGTCACCTCTACCAAGACGCCAGTCACTAAAGGAGCATCACAGGGCACTGTATTGGGCTTGCTTCTTTTCGGCATATATTTCTCTGAAATGGAAGCAAATGCTGAAGGTTTATGGCTGAATAAATTTGCAGATGATTGCAAGTGGGGGGGGTTATCATCAAATCCCCTGTGGACACTAGCATTCTTTAAGAAGGTCTATCACTGACTAACAAATGGTACCAAAGCCATAGTATTACATTCAATGTTAAGAAATGCATATTTGTACCCTTTGTGAAGTCAACCATCCTACCTAATTACCATATTGATAATATGCCCCTAAGAGTTGACCCAGTGGTTAGCAATCTGGGTACACGCATATACAGTAGTCTCAGCTTCAACCACCACATGGACACAGTGGTGAGGAAGTCCTTTTATGTTGTGCAGCTTATAAGTAAGGGCATGGCATATAGGTCCAAAGAGGTAATTATCCTACTGTATCAGACCAGTCACAGAGTACAATACTCCCTTTGGTATGTACATGACCAGGCATATACAGCAACTAGAGCAGCAGTAGAGGTTCCTTACAAAAAGAATACAAGGCGTAACAAACCTGCCTTATGCAGAACACCTTAAAGCCCTTTCCTGCTACTCAGGCGCTTATAGATTGCTGAAGGGTGATCTAAGCCTGGCTTACAAGGCAGCCACAAACCCCCACTCTTATGAATCTCCTACATATTTGTAAGTCAAAGAGTAGCAGAAATGCAAGGTCTATGGACTTGAATTTTGACTGTGACTTAAACAGAACATGCAGACTGAACATCCTAAGGTGCAGGCTTTCCATCCATGTGAAGTTGAGTTCATCTATTACCTAGTTTAAGCATAGCCTAGACCAGTGTATGGGGAATGGGAAATTTACACTGGGCCTGGCACCAATGTCCCTTATGGACAGAGATGACTTATAAATGCCTGGCCCTCAATGTCCTATTTGGATACAGGACATCGTCATTCTTTTGGGAAAACTTGGCTAGGCTTAGAAAGGACCCCCGGGTCATTAGCCTAGTAATAATTTAGGAAACTGTGAATTTATAAAGCTATGGGACTATGTTCTTTATGTTGTTGCCATAGTAAGACGTGTTTGAATCCATGATGATCTACACATTGCCATTCTACTTTCACACTGGTAACTGCATTACGCATCACGTGTGTTTGGGTTTACTTAGCATATGTGACATATGGCAACTGTATTTTAAAGAAATTACAGGCACATGTATTCCTTGCAGCAATAACATGATCTCATACCTTCAAAACTAAATAGCTCATAAGTGTAGCAACAATTGTACCATGGCATTTTCATTGGCGTCTGTCATCACATAGTCAGGTGTTCAAAACTCATGCTGACAGTAAACAACGTAAGTCCTTATGCTTTTATGCATGAATGACATCCATCATATTTATAATATGTACAATTACAGTGGAAGACTCTCTCTCATCCTTGTTTGCAACACAATCATGACAGTTGTGTTAAGACTTCCACTGTGGCACATTTGATTTATACCACTGTTATTAGTCAGTGAACTTACATAACTTGCAGTTCAATTCCAACAAATGGCAACATTATATGAATGTGCTGACATTAGACAAACAACTTTGCATCATGTTATTATTATCCATTTTTTACATTGGACAAACAAATATAAATTTATTTTGTTATTTCATGGCAGTGAAACAGTTGTTCTGGGAATGCTGTGGTGTGAGTGCTCCTGTGGCACATACATTGAGTACCTATACATACCTGTATAGCATATCTACACACATAAAGTGTGGTTGAATTATGGGACAGTGTGTATACAAAACAACAGAATCAGCTTCCTTGGCCAAGCAACACTGATACTGTATTGCTCACAATTGTGTGATCATTATAATAGATACCTCCTTGTAATCATTCTGACAAATTAATAGTGTATAAATTATAATCAAAAGTCCTTTCTTACTTCACACCTTAATTTCATTTATTTGTGATAACCGCCATTGCTATATCCTGTGGCAGACACAGTCAATACACAGGTCTGTAGAGCGTGCAGTATGATAGGCAGGTGTTTGAATCTAGTAATATCTGTCTGTCAGATAACTATGTCAAACAGGGGTGACAAAGAAAGTAGGTATAACACAGTCAGGGGCCATATTTTTAAGGTCTCATGCTCCAAAGTAGGGAATCCATACCCATTACAATAGGAATGTGATGTAAGCCCTTCAAGGGTGTTCTTCATAAAGCAAATGGTATGGCTATTTCTGTGATGTCAGTGGTGAATACGTAGCTTTTTGATATCTGTCCTGGAATGTGTTCGTCTGGCAAGATGCAAATTTTGAGTTTGTCATTGATTGCTCACAGGCATTGCTTATTTTCCAAATAATAATGCTCTGTATTGCACAACTTCATCCAAACATTTATGTATTACTGTAATATAGGACATGAGGGCTTTCACAACATTTCTTACTTTATGGCATGATGCAAGATCATTATAAGCTGTGATTGGGTCTGTGTTAGGGCAGTTTCTTGTGTGTGTGTTTGTGTGTGTGTGCGTGTGTGTGTGTGTGTGTGTGTGTGTGTGTGTGTGTGTGTGTGTGTGTGTGCGTGTGTGCGTGCATGTTTTGTTTATATGCTTCTATGGCAGTGTTCATTGTATTTTCTTGTGAGTATGCCTAATCATGCAGTACATATGCTGCGTTTACAGAGACCTTGAACTATGAAATGTCATCAGATCTGTTGTCATTTGTTACGTGTGTATTTTGAATGTTATTTTATTACTGTTTAGAACTTACATGAATATATAACACATGCTTGTCTAATACATTTTTAAAGGTAATATTACTCTCTTTGTTATGGTTACTAATGACAGGAAATGGCAAAAACAAGTCCCTCTCTTACTTGCATGACACAACAGCTGTAAAAATAATTTTTTCTTGATTATACATGAAGAAATGGAGATTACAGCAGTACCGTCGGATGGCACACATACATTCCATGTATATGCATGTCATATTCAGTAACTACAGTCTGTACAAATAGTCCCTAATGTATCTACTGTCCTTGCTGTTACCTCAACTCAGCATATTATTAGCATTTATATCATATTAGTCCCCTTTATTACACCATTGCTTTGTGTTCTTCTCACATCCTTTGTTAGCATTTCTGTTTTTGTTTATGTGTATGGATCATAAATTGTGAACAGGATTAATTATTATTATATCAATCTGGAAGTTTTATGTTAAAAATGTTTGTTTGTGACATAAGCTCATTTGACTACATTATGAGTACATTTTCTTTGCCTCCCTCTTACTTGTACTATTGTGTTCTGTGTACAGTCTATCCATTTAACTTCCTATGCATCTTAATTCTTTCAGTCAACTTGCCCTTAGTTTGTATAAGCTGTTCATGTGTGCTTGTATAATAGGTTTGCCTACAGGCAAGCTGTTTTGTTTCCATTGTGTGCTTGAGTTTCCCTGCACCTTTTCATGGCCACCAACACTTCTGATGGCCATGAAAAGTTGCTTAAGGAAATGTAAGCAAGATGAGGAACATGCATACATACAGACATGCATAAAGTATTTCAGGCATGGACATTCATGCCCTTCTAGACCAAGAAGACCCAACAAGGGCACGCACTGATAACACAAAATAAAAAACGAAAAGTGCAAACTTTAAAACCACTTTATTACTACTAGAAGTGGAATAAATAAATTCTCTCAGAAACTAAGTGCTTTCACCAACCTCTTTGTCTTCATCAGAGTTAATGAGAGCAAATCACACCAACAAATAAATATGCATTTGAATTTTACATCAACCAATCATTATTCCACACCAATCTCATATTCCATGCATAATTCATGAATGACATCACAATACCCTCCCACCTATATTTAAATAAACATTCACACATCCTAATATATATAAAACTACTACTATAAAAAACATAAAGTACTACAATATATTAATGAATAAATACTTTATACCATTGTTATACATAATACCTAAATTCATTCTGCTTTTTGTTTAAGAATGGGCATAATAGATATATTATCAAGACCTGGGGGTGTAGTTGCATTTTGCCTTACTTGCCAACAGTATTATTTTTCTTCCACCTTCAGTCTATCATTTCCACCTCTATCATTAGCACCAATTTTATCTATAACAAAAAAGATGATTTTTTTTAAATTCTGACAACTTTTGCTATGAACATATAGGGCATTATGTTCATCTTTATTCTTTATAGCGCTAATGTGTTCTGATATTCTGTCCTTTAATCTACGGACAGTTTTGCCCACGTAGAAGCCTGAACATACTGTGCACGTTGCAATGTAAACCACCATAATAGTGTTACAACAGCATCTACCTGGACATGCTATTGTTCTCTCATATCCAGAAACAAAAACACAAGGCCCGTCATTAATAAATTTACAATTTCTGCACATCCCACATTCGTACATTAAGGATTTATGTTTTTGTATTTTTGGTCTTTCTAAAAGATTTTTTATATTTTTTCCCCTTACTAAAGACCACTTTAGGAAACCTTCCTAACTTCTTTTTTTATCCTCAGAAATACACAAAATCCACATCCTATTTATTGTCTCAATAATATCAGATGCTTGATTATTGTACCTCGATATAAGTACCTCACTTTCTTTTGTTTTTGTTCTTGTCCTTTAAATTCATTTTCCCATAAAATAGGTGGAAATCTTGTATTTCTATTATTTATTACTTCATTCTGTATTTTTAGGAGCAATTTCAGAGGGTACCCGCTCTCAAGGAACATCCCTATTAATTTATACATCTCATCTTGATATAACTCATTGTCACTCACTAGCCGAGACAATCTAACCATCTGGCCTTTTACTGCACTTTTTTCTGAAAGAAAGGGTGACAACTTTCAAAATGTAACGGAGTTATTATATGTTTCCTTTCTATATATATATCGCTCTGTAAACCCACCTCTGTTTTTCTGATTTTAATATCTAAAAAATTCACCATGTTAGCATGCCAATGACTAGTAAATCTAAAAGAGGGGGTAGTTTGATTCAAATATTCAACAAATGTATATGCATAATTTTCACTTCCTTTACAAAGGATAAGAATATCATCCAAGAATCTGTTGTATAACTCAGTTTTATCCTTAAATGCAGACTGAAAAATAAATAAATCTTCCCAATAGTATAATACCAAATTGGCAAAACCTGGAGCACATCTAGCTCCCAGAGCAACTCCAGACTTCTGATGGAACAGTTCACCTTCAAATAAAATAAAATAATTTTTTAGTACAATTTCCATCAGGTCCACCAAGACATTGATTTTTGTAATTTCTAATTTCCCACTTTTGTATAACCTTTTCCTAAAGTAAAACAATCCTTCACCATGTGGGATGGTAGTATACATGTTTTCTACATCAATAGTAAGAAATGAAAATTCTTCAGGCATATTCACATGTTTTAAATGTTCTAAACAATGCCATGAATCTCTAAGGATATGTGCTATATTCCTTATAACTTCCTTGGTCCCCAAGTCCACATATGTAACTAGGGGTTCAGTCTTTGAACCTGCTGCTGCAACAATTGGTCTAAACGGGGGATTATACAAATTTTTGTGGATCTTGGGGATACCAAAGATAACAGGGATTCTTGGGTGGTCTACTTTAAGTAAATTGAACTCTTTCTCATTAATTACCCCTTGGAAAAGTGCATCCATCAAATATAAATCAATTTTATTATAGGCAATATATGCTTCATTCCTTGATATATTAATATATACACTTGTATCACTTAATAGTTGTTGCATCTTCGAAATATAATCAATTTGAGTCATAATCATTGACCCCCCACCCTTATCTGGCTTCATTATTCTAAGTTCTCCATTGTTCACTAACTCAAAACATTTCTTTCTTCTGAACTTAAATTGTCAACACCATTATTTTTTGTTTTTAAAACATTCCTGAATTCATTTGCACATTCTCTTTCAAACATGGTAATCTCATTATTACTTGGGGGTAAAAATGTACTTCTCCTGACACAAACATCTTGTATGTTTTCTTATAAGGTTTCCATACTGCTAGTCCATACTCAGGTTTGGGTCTAATGTAATTAACAAACTGTGACTTCATCATTTCTGATTTTCAAGACTTTATAAATCACTTTATACAACTTATAGTTCTATAACTATCATTAACCAGTTGTTTGATATAATTAGAAATCCTCAAAGCTGGATTTACCCATATACCCAGGTCCTACGCGTTCACTCCAATGGAGCTCAGGAAGTCTGCACTGTAACTTCCAGTGGACGGAGCCTAAGACTTTTCACAGAATCAAATGATGTCCTCGCATTTCAAACAAAAGTTTATATCTCCGTAACCACAGGGATTATGAAAGAAGTATGAATGGCAAACTCTTCAGGACAAGCTATTTTTATAGTGGTAGTATTCTTTAGGTTCTAGGTCTTAAACTGAATTTTATAAGTCACAGTAAACACAGTAACTATTATGTTTGTAATATTTGTAAACAACTTACAATATCTCAGCAACCACTCAAGTTACACACCTAGTATAAGCAGCATTTTATTCATCTAGCTGAGAGCTTTCATAAGAAGCTAAAGATTTGTGTCTGTGTTACTTGTTTGTTGAGGTATTTAGAAAAAAATGTGAAAATTATATCTATATAAATTAATATCATAAAAAAGTTAATATCTCTTTACCTGCACTAAACAGAGGTCAAATATTAATGCAGTTGAGTTTGCCACTGTATAAGCTTTAAGAAGAAATATTTTAGAACATTGCACAAAGCATGGCTTTGGAATTATTGATGCAAATATGAACAAGCAATATATGATGCCTAGAGGCGTCAGTAGGAGTTAACTGCAGATGCACCTGGAGGAGTCACTGGGATGTAATGAGTTGAATATACAGTTTTAATCACTGTGTGTTGTAATAAATATTCACTTTTCAATTTATGTCTCCCAAATCTCATATGCTTAGTTTTTTATGTCTTTATCAACATATTGTTCTCCTGTGCCCAAATGGTCAATTTAGTTAAGTTCTTTTGCAGGCATGCTTTTTCTGTAACACATGTAATCAGTATACCCAATCTGAAGTCATCTGCATACAGACTATAGAACACCCCAGATGAAAAACATAGGTCTAAAAGATACAATCTAAACAAGTATGGGCCTAGAACAGAGCCCCATGGGACACCGTGACTGTAACCAAGAATTTCACCTGTCCTATTGCTGTATGATACTTGCCATGTCCTATTTGTAAGCCATGCAGCTATCCATCTTATCAAGAGTACATGAGTACCTGTTTGTTCTAATTTATCGATCAATGTTTTGTGTATGACCCTGTCAAATCATCATCAGCCCGCTTTTTCCCATTTTTTCTAGATGGGGTTGGGGTATTGTATTAACTGTCGCCAACTCTCTCGAGTCAGTGCTCTTGCCTTCTTCACACTCATGTCTGACTGTCGCAGATCTTTCACACAATCCATCCACCTCTTTACTGGATGTCCTCACTTCCTCTTACCTTCTTCCTGTCTGTCCCAAATCTTCCTCACCAAATGGTCTTCTGCTTTTCTACAGATATGCCCAAACCACCATAATCTATTTTGTTTGATCTTTTCTGCAATTGGAGTTACTTTGGCTTCTGCTCTTATGTCCTCATTTCTTCATCTGTCCCACAGTGTGCATCCTACCACCTTTCTCAGGCACTTCATTTACATCATCTCTAGCTTCTTCAGCAGTTCTGCCTTTACTGCCCAGGTTTCTGTACCATGCAGTAATACTGGTTGCACCACTGTCTTGTACACCTTACTTTTCAGCTTCTTTGGTATTCTTCTGTCATAGAGTACACTTATGCCATTTGGTTGCAGCCCCTCTGATTCTAGCTTTGACCTCTTCATTCAGAGAACTCCCAGATAATTGAAGCTGTTTACCTGTTCCACTGTCTTCCCTTTTATCTCTGTTCTCAGCTTCTTCTGATTTCCCCAATTTGCTGCCATTACCACTGTCTTATCTGTGCTTAATTTCATCCCATGTGCCTTCATATTTGCATTCCATTCTCCTATCCTTTGCTGAAGTTCTAGCTGTCTGTAGTGCCACATTGTCTGCATACAGCAGTTTTGTAGATCTGTCCCCTCCATCCTGTTTGCTAATGTAGTCCATCACCACTATGAACAGCAGTGGGCTCAGAGGTGAACCCTGGTGTACACCCACTCCCACTGGGAACCCCTCTGTGAGGTCAAACATTGTTTGTACTTGGGTCACTGGGTCCTTATACATAGCCTGCACTAATTCTACCAATGTTTCTGGGACTTCATACCACCGCAGTACTGCCCAGATTAGCTTTCTTGGGACCTTGTCATATGCTTTCTCCAAGTCTAAGAATTCCCAGTTGGACTCTCTCCTCATCTCTAGCATCTTCTCAAGTATCTGTCTCAATACAAACATTGGGACAATTGTGTTGCATCCTGATCTGAATCGGAACTGCTCATCTCCCATCTTACATTCTACTACTTTGCTTATCCGTTTATCAATCACCCTCTCCAGAACTTTCATGCAATGTGGTAGGAGTTTGATGCCTCTGTACTGCCACAGTTGTGGATGTCCCCTTTGTTCTTGTACACTGGCACAAGTATGCTTAATCCCCAGTCATCTGGGTTACACCTGTCTCTCCACACTGCTATTAGTACCCTCAGGAGCCATTTCTCCCCTATCTCACCCAGCATCTTTATCATATCTGCTGTGACCTCATCTGAACCTGCCGCTTTCCCTAACTTTATTTTCCTTAGTGCTGTTCTTACTTCTTCTAGGGTGGGCTCCTCTTCTTCTCTCATCGTAGGCTGTTTCTGGGGCAGTACAGCTTCTGTGGGGTTTTCTTCATTCAGAAGCTGCTGAAAATACTTCTTCCATCTGCCTTTGATGTCCTGTGGACTGGTGAGCATGTTGTTGTGGCATCCCTTATGAAGGGTGTCTGACTATCTTCTTTATCTTTCTGTCATTGCCTTGCAACCTGATATAATTTCTTTGTGCCCCTTACTGAGTCACTTTCCAGAAGTTGGTAAAGTACCTCTGATGCCCTATTCATTGCCATTGCAACTTTTTTCTTAGCTTCTTTGTTAGCCAATGAGTAGTCCTTCCTAGCCTGGTTAGACTTTTCTATCTCCCACTTTTTCCTCCACTCCTTCTTTCTTTTGATGACTTCCTGGAATTCTGCATTTCACCACCAGCTTTTCTTATGTACCTTATTTCCATACCTGGCTCGGCCACATATCTTTTCTATAGTCCTAACACATGCTGTTTTTAGGCACTGCCATTCTTCTTCAACTCCACCCATTTCCTCCTCTTCTTGGGGTGCTAGGGCCCTGAGTAATCCCTTGAACTGCTGTGCTTTCTCTCCAGTCAACTTCCTGGTCTTCAGCCTGGTCTCTGCTGACCTTAGAGACTTCTCTGACCACTGCTTGCAGCTGATTCTGGCAACTAATGGTTTATGCTGTGGGCCGACTGTTTCACTGGGGATGACTTTGCAATCATGGATTCTGTCCCAGTGCCTTTTCCTTAATAGGAGGAAGTCTACCTGAGTTGCATGTTGGCTTCTTTTGTATGTCATCTTGTGACTGTCTCTCTTTCTGAACCATGTGTCTGCTACTATCAAGCCATTTGCTAGACAGAAGTCTAGAATGTTTTTTCCTTCTTTATTCCTGTTTCCCCACCCATGTGGACCAAGGCAGTCTTAATATCCTGTTCTGTCTGTCCCAATATGTGCATTCAAGTCACCCATTATCAACACCAGTTCATGTTGTCCTGCTTTATCCAGTAGGTCCTGCAACTGCTGTCTGAATGCACTCTTTTCCTCACTATCACAACCTTGCTATGGGGCATAGGCTGAGATTATGAATATTGCCCTATCATTACACTGGAGTCTGATTGCCATGAGTCTGTCATTAATTCTGATGATATCCTTCAATGCCTTCTGAAGCTTCTCTCTCACCACAATTCCTACACTATTTCTAGCCTGTCCCCCACCTGGGTAATAGAGTCTGGATCCCAAACCAAGTGGATTTGCTGCACTGCCCTTCCATCTTGTCTCTTGGATAGATAGGATGTCCAGCCTCCTCCGTATCATCATGTCATCCACTTCCAAGCTGCATCCTGTCAGTGTACCTATATTAAGCGTAGCAATTCTGAGTTCATGTTTGGCAGGTGGTTGGTTTTACATCCAGCTTTCGCTCAACAGAGCTATCCCAGGTAACCCAGGCTGGGCAACTAGACACTGGCCAGCCAGTAGCTTATTGACCCAGGGCTGCTGGGCTTTTGGGCAGGCACACAATGGCCAATAGGGGCACATATACCCCTCCCACCATTAGCAAGGGTCCCTGGTGTGGGTCAGAGTAGGTCGGGTCCTCAACCCACTTTTCACCTGTAACTACCCATGCTCATTTTTAGCAACATTAGTCAACATGACCAAATCACCTAGAGCCATATTTTACACCGTCGAGTGGCTAGCCCTGCGATCTGTGTTCTTCTGTCTTGAGGATACTGTGCACCACAATAGATGCCCAAAGCAGTTGGTCTGTACAACCCTTCCCCCTATAACACACCATGTACTGTCTGTGCTGCTGCCCACAGCTCCATTCATTGGTGAGTTTGAGTTGGAAACACTCAGCATGTTTATTCAGACATGGGAGATACCCCACAGAGACACAGGGAGAACATGCAAACTCCAAACAGGCATTGGTCGGAGGTCAGGATCGAACCTTGTGCTTGGGAGGCGAAGACCTTAACCATTAAACTATCTGGTCTGTCAAATGCTGAAGTTAAATCTATATAAATTACATTGCACCACAATTTTTCCTTTATTGCTGTTATTATATTGTTATAGAACATGTTACAGGTGGTAATAGTTCTATTTTCAACATATGCATGCTGATATATAGTTTCAAGTCCCATCCTTTCCTGTTCTGACAACACATTATCCATTGTTATCTTCACTATTGTTTTCTGACAACAAATTATCCATTGTTATCTTCACCATTGTTTTCTGACAACAAATTATCCATTGTTATCTTCACCATTATTGTCTACAACATGAAAGTAGACTTAAGCATCTGTATGACTCTAGGTTTGTCCTACTCCCCTTTTCCTTAAAGACAGGTTTAATAAGTGCGTCTCTCCAATCTTGAGGAATCTCCCCATATTTATACGACCTGGTAAGTACTAGATATAATGGTACTGTAAGTTCTTCCTAAGGTGTCCTTAGGTCATTATTACTAATACTGTCTCCTCCATGTGCTTTGCTTGGATCCAGTTTGCATAGTTCTTTTTCAGTATAATCTAATTTGTTTTCAGTATCTGAGTTTACCATGATGTCACTAGAACAACTTATCACCCCCTTTGTGAAGCCAAACTGTTTTGCATAAGATTTTGTAAATGTATCTGTAATCTTTTGTGTCTGAGAACAAATTTTAAAATCTACACACAGTTTATCAATTTACATGTCTTTACTCCTTCCACATCTTATGTATCTATAAAATGGTTTCCTGTTATGGTCAATATCTTTATAGTTGTCTTACATTATGCTTAATTTGTTTGTCCAGTTTGTTTATTTCAGTTTTCAAAGTTGCAGTACGACCTCTTCCATTTCTTATATTTTTTATCTCTCAATGCAATCAGTTATCTTGTTCTTAAGGAAATATACTGATGCTGTTTGTGTAGATCCAGATGTTAAACATTTTTTTTCACTCAATTTCATTTTCAAAACTCTCCACATTCCTGCAGCAGTTTTTCCACTGAAGGCATTACTCCATTTAGTTTTACATAGTGATTGTATTGCTTCCATATAATCTGTAATTCATCTTCTGTGTATTGCTTTAGATTTCAGTTTGGCAGAATTATCTAGCAACAAATTAACCTTTGATCACTGCACATCAGTGGTGGTAAAACTGGCATGAAGTAACAGTAATTTCTTTAGGAACACAAACAATATGTAGTACGTTTCGTTCCCTTGCAGTTTTTTTTTTTTTCACAGCCTGAAGCAATTGTTGTTCCTGCCCATATGCAGTCAATAATTTCCTTACTAATGTTGTTGAATCAATATTACTCCAGTCTGTTTCTGGTGAATTTAAGTTCCCAGCCAGTATTATTCTTCCTTCCTGTGTTTCACACAAGAAATGTTTTAATTCGTCTAGGTCATCAGCACTTGAAATATACACTCCAGCAATTGTTATATGTCCCAGGGTTGTCTTTACTGACACAGTTACACATTCTATAGTATTGGTGTTATCATTGAACATGTAATAATCACAGGTCTCATAACTATCTTTAACCCTATCAAACACCTCCACCTGATTTTGTGTTAGAATGTCTATTACAGTAAAACATTTATACCCTAACAGAACTGTTTTCCAGTCTTTGTTCTTTAACCATGTTTCACAAACAATAACATCAGTCTTGTGTGAATGCAGCAAATTTTGAATAAAAAAAGCTTTATTATTAATGCTGCTAGTATTAACAACCATCAGAAATGCATCAAATGTTGTTAGCTGTAAACTGTTAAATTATTGACCTGGCAAAATCCTGCTTAGTGTTTTGTTAAATATTGCAAAATATCCGCTGCAAAAATGTTCTTCCCTGATCTTGACAAATGCACACCATTCTGTCAGGAAACGTGTGCCCAAAGTTAGGCTTGGATCCTCTACACATTTCCATTTTTTAAATAGGACATTTTTTTTTCATGTAGGTGTTTACTTTTCCAAAAATCTTTCCATTCACAGTGACCTGACTCTCCTTTCTATGTGTGATTTGGGAAACATACTAACACCTGTACAAGGTGTGCTGTCTAAGATGGCTGTAAGTTCCCTACTAATACTCAGGGAGTCCTTGCGGATGAGATCCTTTGTACTGACATAAATAAAAACAGATCTGTAACTCCTTTCATTAAGGCATTCTAAGGCTTGTCTCACATCCTTATTTTTGTACCTGGCAAGCATAACAAGCATAACTCCATTCGATGTTCAGTATCTTCTCTGCAAATGTATCAGTTCCTCTAATAACTGAATCTCCAATTAAAAAAAATATCTTTTTTGACCAGATCTGAAGAATCTTCAACTTCCAATTCAGTAATATCTGCTTTATCAACAGTTATAAAGGAATGACCTTCATCACCATGAGTTTCATTATTCCCCATTTTCATTGCGTATTACATTTCCAAGCATACAATTGTCATCCAGCTGATGATGTACATGCACAGATTGAGCCATGTTGTCAAGATTTGCCTTTCTCATCCTTTTTCTTCATCAATCTATCTACGTTCAGTTTTGATTTCTTCCTTTTCCCCTGCCCCTTGCATATTTAATGAGTGTTGCTGCTCATCGCACTAACACGCTTTGCACAAAGCCTACATGATTGTGAATGAATTCCCAGGCCTAGTTTTTATGTTGAAGGTGCTCTTAAATCAAACTGACAGGTCAGTTACACAGAAAGGTGCTGTGCAGTAAAATGTGGCATGAATGGAGTCCAGGTAAAAAACAGTATCTTTAGACATATAGGTGGGGAACGAGAAGAGAATTTCTGAATAGTGATTTAACTATCAGATAACCACAATCAGAATAATCCTAATAGAATGGCATGACTAAATTGTTACTGAATGACAAGTAAACAGTGCACCTGAAAAGGACACAGAATGATAAGTAAACAGTGCACCTGGATAGGACACAGAATGACAAGTAAACAGTGCACCTGGATAGGACACATTGTGTCTTGCATGGGTGTCTTCATGGACATTAGTCTGGTACACTAGTGTCTGGGTCATGCCATTTGTAGATATGGGCCATTGAGGGACTGTGAGATTAATAAATGGATGTGGATGAAAAAAAATAGAAGTGGTAAATGTAGGGGAATGGCTGTATTTAAACAGTAGCGTGTAAGGGGCAAAATCTGAGTTACCTTCATTCTTAAAGAAAGCAAACACTACATTAAAATACTTGCATTCATTATGAGCACCAAAATCAATGCATGACGTAGATAGTGTAAATACCTTGCAACTGCACACTAGTTAAATCATTTTCCACTCACTTATTTCTCATTTAGGTATTCAAATGTCTTTAACACAAATGAAATAATACTTTACAATTCATCATATAACTAGAGTGTAAATTAAATAACATTTTACATTTCATTGTATAGCTAAAATGTTTGAAATTATGAGTAACACAACAAAGCATTATTCAGATTTTATCTCCTCAGGTTTTTAAGTTTCAGATAAAATTATAGTTATCAGTTCACTCAGATAATAGCTATGTCAGTTATTAAGTCAATCGTCTTTTGTTCGTATTGTTGCATCATCCTTGGAGAAGGTAAAATGCTGCTCAATGCTAGGCTCAAACTAGCATTATTCAGATTTAAAGTTTGGGTCAAATAATATAGCACAGCCTAGAAGTACAAATTCAGCATTTGCTTGCCATTTAAAAAAACAACGATGAAAAGGGTGGTCCCATTCATAGTCTGTAAAAATAGATATGCAATGTTGTGAATGTCTGACTGAAACATTCTTTCACAAAATTGTCTGAAACATTTACCTTAATGCAATAATGAAATATTTTTTTAGAAATAACTCCATTAAGAAACAGCAAGCTTAAATGTGTTCCTTCCCAACATCAGGCTGTGCTAATGTAGTTTAAGTACTATTCAGCTGGAAAATGTACTCATTTATAAGCAATTTGCAAAAATAGGCATAGCTAAAGTAGTGGAACATTTTTTTGCTGGGCTGTGAGGGTGTTACTACACAGTTGTGTCATGATTTTTTTGTATTTAAAGATATACTTATCTGGGCTTTGTTCATACCTCTCAAATGTCCAGATTTTTGGCCTGTTCCTCAAAAGATTTGTGATTTTCTGTGTTTTGTGGCAAATCTGTCAGGACTGAATACACTAAATAATGACATACATTTGAGTTTCAGACTTCAAATCCTTCAGAAAATATATGTTAAAACAAACCCTGTTATTCTAACAACTTTTAAGTTTATAAGAGCAGTATTTAAAACATGTCACTATTTTTGGAGCTTTGTTCCACAATTTTGTTGGGCTTTCTCCAGATTTCTTACACTAAGAAGTGAGAAGTATGGCTTTGTTTACTACTGAGTGTCTAATATTACTGCACAAGAGAGGGTAGGAACATTCCCCTGTTAAGATCTGCACTGTTTTAGATAATATTCAGACTGATTGTTTATAAGCCACCACACAATCCAACATTCTAGTCACTGGAGACTCCATCATGACACACTGATATCCTTCTCATCAGGCTGAATAAGGATAAAGTCACAGTCAGTTGCTTATCAGGGGCTAGGATCCACCACATTACACAGGCACTCTGGTCATTGGACCACAACTACCAGTATGACTCAGTCATAGTACACGTGGGAGTAAATGACCTGAGACATACCTGCCTAGACTATATGAAGAGAGACATCATGGAGCTCTCTGAATATGTGTCTCAGGCTAGTTTTAGCCTAGCATTGAGCAACATTTTACCTTCTCCAAGGATGATACCACAATACGAACAAAAGGTGATTGACTTAATAACTGACATAGTTTCTGGTTTCATTCTAAAGGGGTGCAATATTCGTCAGCATGGAAGGAGATGGTTAACAGACCACGCTGCTTTGACAGGAATGGTCTGCACCTCTCCCCTCTAGGCTTTTGAATATCAGCTAAAAAATGTTCTCCCCCCCCAGTATCTTTTTTAGGCAATGTCAAACTGAAAGTACTTCCGACATATCAAATCAAAAACTAAGAAAATCTAAAGGTATTACTGTTCAGTGCTAGGAGTCTAAACAAAAAACTCCACTTCCTAGAAGCTCTCTTTACCCTAGAGAATGCTAACGTCTGTGAGGTCACTAAGACATGGTGTAAAGCCACGGAGAGCACACCAACACTGCTAGGTTATAGAGCCTTCCACACATTTAGGCCAGCTACTTCACAGGCAGGGATGAAAGGTGGCAGTGTCAATATTTACATCAAAGATAAATATACTTCAAGGCTAGTCAAACAGGACAATGCATATGAGCTGCTCAATGTTCAAATCACCATAGGCAAAATCCAATACCATTTCCTTGCAAGCTATAGGTCCCCCTCTATGACCAAGGAAACCCATACCATATATTTAAACTGATTATAAACATTAACCATCCAACCCAATGCCATATTCATAAGTGACTTTAATTACCACACTATTAACTGTGAATCCTATACGACACCAAACGTACATGCACGAAGATTCCTGGATTTTGCAAACGCAAACTCCCTGGACCAAATAGTCAATACACCAACCATGGGTGGAACCATACTGGATGTGGTCCTCACTAATATGGGAGAGTGTTGCACTCCCCCTACTGTAATGTCTTCCTTGGTAAGGTCAGACCACAAATTGGTTTCCTTTGAAGTAAAAATAAAACCTGGACCCCCACCTAAACCTGAAATATTCAGGAATTATTCTAAGGTTAACCTCCTGCTATTAAGTGAGAACCTGGCAAAATTTCAAGGTCCCATAAACCCTGAGAACACTGCTGCCTATGCAGAACTGTTCACAGAAACCCTGTATAAACATGTTAATAGCTGCATAGAGGCAGCTGTACCCACCAGGAAGAAATACAGAACTAACTCAAAAAACAAGCCACCCTGGTGGAATCACAAAATGAATAGGCTGTATAACAGGAGGAAGAAAATGATGGCAAAAAATAGGAGGTGCAGCACCCAGCAGGATAAAAGCACTCTCATCAAACTAAACAAACAACTCAGAGGGCAAATAAAGTCTACCAAAACCAAATTTGAGGTAAGTTTTGCCTCCCAGACCAAGAACAACCGCAAAGCATTCTTTATTTATATCCACAACATCAAAGGCAATACACAATTGTGTGCAGAGCTCACTGTAAATGGATCCACCTATACTGAGTCAGAAGACATAGCAAACCTCCTGGATGATAAATTCAGCTCCAACTTTACCCCTCTCTCCACCTCAACCTTCCCTCAGGAAATATCATTAAATATAACTCCCCCTACTGTCACTAGGAAACAGGGCCTTAATGCTCTCTCTAAGACCAAGAACACTGCATCAGTGGGCCCAGACAATATCCTAGGATGCATTCTAAATAGCATGAAACACGACCTATCAGGGCCTCTGGAATTACTGTTTAACTGTAGCCTCCAAATATATTCCGTGCCTCATGAATGGAGAAAGGCAACAGTTATCCGTCTGCACAAGATGCGCCATCTATAGACCCTGGAAACTACAGACACATAAGTTTCACTAGTCTTATATGTAAAGCCGTGGAAAGAATTATCATGGAGCTGATCAATAGAGATACAGTAAATCTCCAGACACTGGACCCAGCCCAGTTTGGTTTTGTAAAGGGCAGCTCATGCCTATTCAACCTGGTGGACTTCTTTGAGAAGGTCTCCAAAGCAATGGATGAAGGCAAAATCATTCATACTGCCTACCTTGACCTGGCCAAGGAGTTTGACACAATACCCCACTCTGACATTGTTGACAAACTCAAGAGGTTAGGTACAAACTCATATGTCACCTGGTGAAGAGCCAACTGGCTCACAGACAGGACCCAGGAAGTTAGAATTGGGGAGTCTACCTCTACAAAGAGGCCAGCCACAAGTGGAGGCCCTCAGGGATCAGTCCTTGGACCACTCCTTTTGGGCATTTACTTCTCAGAAGTCAAGTCCAATATCAGTGGTCTCTGGATGACTAAATTTGCAGATGATTGCAAATTAGGAGCTGTCATTGAATCTCACACTGACACAAATGTTCTCCAGGAGGGACTGACACAGATAAACAACTGGTGTCAGAGCTACGGGCTAAAACTAAATTCCAAGAAATTAATAGTATCCTTTGGGAAGTAATCCATCCCTGGTAACTGTTATAATGACAACACACCTCTTAGAGTTGACCCAGTATTCAGGGACATAGGGATACACATAGACAGTAATCTAGCCTTTGACCATCATGTGTCTACAGTGCTGAGGAAATCATTTTATGTTGCGCAACTTATAAACAAAGCTATGGCATCTAAGTCCAAGGAAGTCATTGTTCCACTGTATTCGGCATACATCAGACCCATCATTGAGTACAGTGCCCCCTTTGGTGTGTACCTAACCAGGCATATCCAACAATTAGAACATCCACAGAGGTTTCTCACTAAAAGAATACAGGGCGTAAATAAAATGTCCTGTGCAGACTGCCTCAAGGCCCTATCCCTATATTTTGTCTCCTACAGGCTTTCGAGTGGAGATCTATGCCTGGCATACAGGGCATTGTCAGACCCCACTCTGATGGACCTGTGCATATCCACAAAACAAACAGCACCAGAAGTCCCATTCTAAAGACTTAAACCTTGCCTGTGCTACAACTAGGACCTGCTGGAGAGATAGATGTGTATCACACAGACTACCGCATTTATGGAACAGCCTCCCATCTGTGTGAAGCCTTGTTCCTCCCTAACCCAATTTAAGTGCAACTTGGACAATTGGATGGAAAACTGGAAATTCATCCCTGGTTTGGCACCTATGTCTCTAATGGACCCAGGTAACCTGTATATGGTTCATCTCCAAGGCCCATGCTTACACTTATCAAGGGTATTAGAACTTGTCAGAGATTTGGGATACATAGCTAGGCTTAAAAAGGCCCTTGTGGTTGTTAACCAAGTAAACACCTATGAACCTATGAACTGCTTGCTGGCTGAACCAAACTTTGTGCAAACACCTATCAAGGAAAGTGGATGAAAAAGGTATTGTCAAGACTTATAGTATAGAAAAAAAGCATTTGCTTGCTGATAAAATCAGTCTTTTGGGGATCTATTG
Organism: Protopterus annectens; assembly: GCF_019279795.1. NCBI lineage: Eukaryota > Metazoa > Chordata > Ceratodontiformes > Protopteridae > Protopterus > Protopterus annectens. The sequence continues at coordinate 503,840,032 of NC_056737.1, forward strand.
TTTCTGCTTTTCTTACTACAAATTATAGTAGTCAGCACTATATAAAAAGATACTTAAAAAAACAGCTAACCATATTTCTGAAACATGTTTAAGATATACAGCAAGTTTTCCGTTAAGCAAGCTCTTCATCAAGTGTTTGACATACATGGGTTATTGTGGCAGCAGCACTGTGAGCTTAGAATATGTAGTTATAAGTAATTAATTTGCTTATTTAATTGTGCAACAACTCTTTTATTCTGTTCAGGGTCTCAGACTGCCTGGAGATTGTCGCAGCAGGCAAAGGATGTAAGATGTCGAACATGGTCTGGACAAGATGCTAGCCCACTGCTCATGCCTTTGCATGCACACACATATGTGCACACACACAAACACACAGACTTATTAATTCTCCAAAAGCACTGAAAGAATGTATTTTGGAAAGCAGTTCAGGTAAAGTGTTACCACTGGAAGTTAAGTGACAGTGCAACTTGGATTGGAGAACAGGGAATGCCTTGACCTTTGTGTCACCCACTGTGACATAGTGGCCATACCTCTCAACCTCTTAGAGAAAGACTTCTGGATAAAGCCATTAATAAAAGTGGGACAAAGGGCCAAAAATAGGGATACCTTTTAAATTTGCACTTACAAACACAGAAAGGTGATAGAATAACCGGTTTTGGATTAGCATGAATTTTCTAAAGGGTATGAAGTCTGAAACTCAAATGTTTATCATTATTTTCTAACTTCAGTCTTTAATGATGTGCCACTAATTTGCCAGAAAACCATAATTTTATAAAAAAATGGACCAAAAATATAAGACAAAAATCTGGATATTCTGCGAAAATCTGTACAGTTGAGGGGTATGATTAGTGGCACCCATCCAGTAAATGGGTAATTCATTGACAGCTAGTCACCCTACCATATTCTCTTGCAATATGTATCATTCCATCTGGCAGCCAGTGCAATTCTGTCTCATTAGATTAGCAACTTGTTTTATATAAAAGTGCTGTCAAAATACATTTGAAATTTAATTAGTTGACTATATGTTTAGTATGCAAAGCATGGCTGTGCCACATTGCTTAAAAGCATGCTATTTTTTTATCAGGGCCATGGGGTTATTGTTTTCTATGTATAATACCTGTGATAAATTAGATGTCAACTGCATGTTTGATAAATGCATGGCAGCAGTTCCTCTTTGCTTAAAAGCATGCTATCTTTTGTCAGTGCCACGGGTTTATTTTTTTCTATATATAATGTTTAAAGTTTCTTTGTGATAAATTAGATGTCAACTGCATGTTTGATAAATGCATGGCAGCAGTTCCTCAAACAACTAATTCCCAGCAAAGTATATATTTGGATGTTTCCAGAAGAAACAACAGTTACTGCTGCTGCTGCCTCACAGCTCTTTGTTCTCTGGTTCAGACCCTGGGTGAGATGCCTTCTGCAGAGTCTGTACATCGTACCCTTCACATAAGTTTTTCTCAGAATCCTCCATTTGCCTTCTGTTAAGTGCATTAGCAGCCTCTCAATTGTCTGTTGCTGAGTCTGTTGTGTGTGTGTGTGTGTGTGTGTGTGTGTGTGTGTGTGTGTGTGTGTGTGTGTGTGTGTGTGTGTGTCTCCTGCAAAGGTCTCCTGTCCAGTCAAGAATACATTGTCCAACATCCTAGTTCTGTACCTCTGTGCTTATGTTCTGAAACTCTGCAGTGTTGCCTCAATATAACTATAAAGTACAAATTTAGAAATGGTGGCCATCACTTCTGGGTATGAGTTACTACTTCAAATCTTTCCAGAAAATATATATCTGATGTGATCTTCCTAAGTGACCAGTATCAGTGCAGTGCATGACTGTTGCCTTGGTTGCTTACTACAAACAATTCCTGTCTGTGTGATGTCTTTTGTATTCACTATACAAATACACTGCCCTTATTGAAAAGATGGCCCTGTTGATTTAGTGTTGCTTGTGTAGACTGCATGTTTACACAAAGTAGCAACACATCTCTTTTCTTGGACCAGGATGGGAATTAAATGTGCATTTGTGATTATTGTAGGTCAGTCACATACTGAGTACTTCCCCTAGATGATGCTGTTGAATTCTTTAACTCATCATATCTCAAGGTCTTAAACAACCAAGCACCACTCATTCTAAGAAGGGTGAAAACTAATAATGCCATCTGGCTCACAAAACCCACCAAACAGCTCATGACCACAAGGGATAAAACATGCAAACACTGGTAAAAAAGCAAAAATATCTCCGACCTGACAAAATACAAACAACTCTGTAATCAAGTGAAGCGACTAGTCATAAAAGACAAAAAAGATCACTACCTTACACTATAAAACCGCCATAAACAAAACCCTAAAACATTCTGTAGCTCCATCAATTCCTTACTAAACCCAGGATGAAACAACAATCTGTGCCCAAACCCTGACAAAACACCCACAGAAATAGCTACACTCTTTAACTCCTACTTCATCAACACTATTGCCAATCTAACTGCCACCTTTCCTCCACATCCACCCTCTCTCCAAACCCATACTCCTCCCTCCACCAACTTCTCTCTCTCACCCATTCCCACCAACGCAATAAAAAACTGATTCAAAAACTCAAACATTGCTCCAACGCCCCCAGACAACCTACCTCCCAAGTTTCTGCAAATTGCTGCCAATTCCATAGCCTACCCCATCAGTATACCTATTAACAGATCTATTCTGTAATCCTACATACCCACTATTTGGAAAAAGGCCTACATTCTGCCTCTACATAAAGGTGGCACTAATACAGCCATCTCCAACTTCTGACCAATTGCTATCCTTCCACCTATCTATAAGATTCTAGAAAAATATGTCCACACCCAACTTCTTCACTATATGCTTCACAACCACATCCTTCCTCCCACTCAGCACAGATTTCGACCAGGTCATAGCACTACTACAGCTCTCATATCCTTCTCCAACATAGTTAACCAGGCCAGAGATGAGGAAAAATTTCTCTCTCTCTCTCTCTCTAGACCTCTCCAAGGTCTTTGATATGGTCTCCCACTCTCTCCTTATCACTAAACTGGCTGCCATAGGTATCTCACCCCCATCCCTGGAATGGTTCTCAAATTACCTCTCTAACAGGCAACAATCAACCAACTGGCAAAATTCTTTCTCTCCTTTCCTTGACACAACAGGTGTTCCACAAGGATCCATACTAGGGCCCCTTTTGTTCATCATCTTTATCAATAACTTCTACACCTCTCTTACCCAAAGTACTGTCATCCAATATGCAGATGATTCTACAATTGCCTGTGCTGCCAACTCACCATCAGAACTTCTCCTACTCACACAAGATGCCCTCACTACTACAGAATTATGGATGTCCAATAACCATCTTGCCCTAAACCCAACTAAAACTAAACTTGTTCTTTTTCTACCCAAGAAATCCTCTACACTAAACAAGGAAAATGTCACCATCCAACCCAAAAACAGCACTATAATTGAAGTCATACCATATACTAAAATGTTAAGCATCTTCATAGATGAAAATTTAACATCTGACATGCACATTCAAACCAATATTAAAAAATACACCAAAAACTAGGTTTTCTTAATAGACATAAATACTTCCTCAACTACTCCACAAAACTACCTCTTACCTCTTTCTTCCTTCTACCATGACTTCTTTATGGCGCACCTCTCCTGACCAATATTCAGGCTTCTCTAAAACTCTTGCTACAATAAAATCATGAAATTTGTAAAAATGTTAACTATTCTTCTCACCACTGCTCGTCACTACATGTACTAAACTGGCTGGAACTACCACATCACCTGACACTCATTCAGCTAACCACTGCACACAGACTTATTTACAAACCTTCCAACTGCCCATCCTTGTCCTCTCTACTCACACAATATCATCCAAACAGACCTCTCTGATCCAATAACCAACTGCTCCTGAATGTAGTGAGACCTACCCACACAGCTGGACAAATGCACTACTCCTTCGCTGTAGCTAAACTGCGGAATACTCTCCCACCATCAATAAGGTCTATCAGCAGCACCCCTCTCTTTAAGAAGTCCCTGAAACAACATCTTGCCTCACTATGGCAGTGCAACTGTCCCAAGGCTGTAGCTCCTATTACCTGAACCTGATCTCCACTTGCCTCTTCCAACCACAAACTAGTAAAAGAGCACACAAACCCACCAGGGACAAAAACAAAGTAGGTGGAATAGAAGGTTTTTAATGAATTTACTTTATGGGGATTGGCTGCTTAATAACTGCTGTATGTTTCTGTGCTGGTACCTTAAAACCATTCTTGATTACTTTATTGAACGCTTAATTGGTTAAAGTTTTATTATATACAGTGGCCATGTGAATTGTTCAACTTAGTTTGAAACAGTTCATTTGTATTACTGTTTGGATGAAAGCACTTATCAAGATTTTTATCTGAATAAACTTTGGTTTTATTTGGCTGCGACCTCTATTTCACCTACTTCGTTTTTCTGCTTGCCTCCTCCCATCCCTGTCTCATTTCTATCTTGCGCTATATATCCCAACACATGTATGTTATCATCCCTGATTGACGTTGTCTACATTCACTCACACAATACTAAAACTATCCTTTAACTGCTTTTATAAACAGACTGTTTCAAAATGTACTGTCTTTAGCTTGTACTGGTTTTTGTAGTGAACTACTGTATGTTTCAGCATGTACTATACATTAGTCTGTACTGGTTTTGTATAGATCTGCTGTTTGTTTTCAGAAGGTACCACCTACTGGTTCTCCACTGTATGGTACTATATTGAATTTGTACTATGCTGTACATGTACATGGTCTGGCATGGTACTACTGTATAGTTTTCAGATTGTACTATCTTTTAGTTCTCCACTGTATGGTGTTGTATTGAATCCGTACTATGCTGTACATTTGTAATGTATGCTTATCATCTGTTTGTTATTTGTCAGATATACTATAAAAACAAAAAAACGGCAATAAAAGAACTTCATATAAAACCGCAAAAACTTTATTAGACACACTAATACAAACGGTAAGTGCTTTCGTTCAAAAAGAACGTCTTCAGACCTGTTGTAATCACAAAATACTTCATTTAATTACTTAATCAAGGCACAACACATGACCCCTCAATCCTTTAACCCTTTTTTATTCAGAACAACCTTAAAGTTTTCTGTCATTAATCCCTGGATTCACACATGCATTTAACTTTACTTGCCAGCAGTACTCTTTCCAATTTAAATCATCTACAGCATCCCATCTAACAGAATAGTTATAAACCTGATCAATTACTGGAAATTTATAAGCAACTTTAACATTCTGATGGCAGGTTACTACATGCCTTCCTAAAGCATTAGTAAGCTTTAGCTTTTCAACTGTCGTTAGATGCTCATAAATCCTGAAATAACAATTGTGTGTGGTTCTCCATATGTCAAATGCTGGACATAAATTACACAAAGCAACATAAACAACAAATTTAGATGTACAATTATAACTATCTGTTAAATTAATAACTTAATTCCTAGTTGTTAAACTTTTAAAAGAAAATGAGCTGCAATGGAAGTGGAAGTTAAAGAAGTTCAACAGGGACAAAGAGGACTATGAAAAAGGATTAAATTGTGTTTACCAGTGTGTTGAGGAGAACAGAGATGCGGAAGTGCAGAATGAGTTCAAAGGTCCTCCAGAGGGTACAGGCAGAGCTTCAAAACAAGGATGAATGGAATTGGGAGACCTTGAAAACGCTGTGGAACAGGTTCCTGCCCATTCCATTACAAAGGGAGTTGCAGCTGATAAATCAAATTGCAACGAGAATATTAGAGGGCAGATTTTTCAGCATATTGATGTCTATCAGGATGGGGGTACAGGAAAAAGAACTTGGGCTCAGGTGGCCATGAAAAATAAACAATATGGACAAAAAACCCTCAGTATTGGCAAAGGAAGTTTTTTTTTTTTACAAAAGAGAAGATGTTCACAGATATGGCAACAAAGAGTGTTGTTGTTGCCAGAAGTTTCAGTATCAGAAACAACAAAATGGTATGATAAACAGAAAGCAGTAGCAGAGATGAACAAAGGTACTGTAGGCAATCATTTTAAAATAGTTAACCTTTCTTCTGTGACATTAACTAATGAACAAGTGAAAGTGTTAAGTAAAGGCTTTAGTTTTGTCCCTTCGGTAAGGAGGCATATATTGCTTCTATGATTAATGTCTTAAGAGTGTACATACGGAAGTTAAATTTGAAATGTTTTTTTTCAATAGTTTTAATGTTAAACAGAATGTTTTTAATAAGCCACAGCTTATTTAACTCACCCCTAAAGCCAGAAATAGAATCGTTCTTATTGACATGTGAAAAATAAATGATATGTTTTGAATAATAGAAGTGAGAATGTATTTTATAATTTTACTTTACAAGAAAAGAAAGCCCTAGAAGCTTTAATAAATAATAAAAATATTTATATTACTAAAGCAGATAAGGACAATGCCATTGTAGTCATGGACTATAGTTTTTATAGGCAAGATATGTGGGATATTTTAAATGATGAAAATTATTATGCTGTAGTGAGCTTATCAGAAGTTAGACGCTCCACTGGTTTTGTTGACTCCCACTATTGAGGAGTGGTTGGTGGATGGAAGGATTAACAATGAATTGACTGAATATTTCAGAATTAGTAACCAAGATTGGGGAAGTTTTTTGGCCTTCTCAAAATTCAAAAGAATGTGGGTAAGCCTACTTTTAGGCCCATTGTGCCCAGCAGTGGAAATAAAACTGAGTCCATGGCTATTTATGTGGATAAATGTTTACAAAAAGTTGTGGTGAAAGCAGTCTTATGTTAAAGACTCTTTTGATTTTACTAGATGTATTAAAGGAATAACAGTGGGTAAGGAAGTATGGTTGGTTACAGCCAATATAGTGTCACTTTACACTTTTCTTCCTAATGAAGAATGGTCGGAAAGGGTTAATTTAGTACTTAGAGGTTCACAGTGTTTTTCTGCTGATGAAGTAATTCTGTTCATTGAAATCTTGGATATTATTTTGTCATATAATTACTTTGAATTTGAGAATGTAACATATAAGCAAAAAAAAGGTGTGGCTATGGGGGTGGCTATGGCCCCCAGTTACGCCAATCTTTTTACAATGAGTTGGGAAAGAGAATCTATTTTAAATTCTAGATTTGCAAAACATATAGTATTTTACAAGCATTTTATTGATGATTTATTTATGTTATGGAATGGAACTAAAGAAGAGTTGATGAATTTTATTATGCATTTGAATTCTGCATCAGACTATTTAAAGTTTACTTTCAGTTGGGACAAAGAGAACATTAATTACCTGGATCTCACTGTATATAAAAGGGTGGACAAAATTATGGGCAAGATTTATAAAAAGATGTTTCAAAGTAATAGTTATCCGAATTACATCATTATGCATAATGTTAGGTTAAAAAGGAACATAGTTAATAATCAGTTTGATAGGATTAATAGGCTTACAGATGAAGATAGTTTTTTTATGAAAGAATGTGAAGTTTTGAAAAATAAGTTTCAATTTAGAGGTTTTCCAAGCTATTTGGTAGAGGAAGCTGTGGAGAAAACACTAGTTAGAAGGAATTTTGTGTGCATCAATAATAATATTGTAAATAATACTAAGGATTTTAGTTTAGCTTGCATTGTAGAGAATTCAGTTGATGATGGTAATATTGAAAAGAGTATTATAGATAATTGGAAATTCTTACGGAACTTTCAGGAAACCAGCAAACTAGTAGGTGAAAAGCTGATTTTTGTAACAAAACGAGGGGAAATTTTGAAAGAATATTTTTATAATAATAGGAATAGTGTTAGTTTAATAGTACCAAAGTATGGTTAAATGTAAAAATTGCAATTATTGTAAAAGTACATATAACAGTTAGGAATTATGTTATTAATTTAATATGTAGTTATAATTGTAAGTCTAAATTTGTCGTTTATGTTGCTTTGTGTAAGTTATGTCCAGCATTCTGTATAGGGAGAACCACACACAGTTTTTATTTCAGGATTTATGAACATCTGAGGGCAGTTAGAGCTCACTAATGCTTTAGCAAAGCATATAGTGACCTGCCATCAGAATGTTAAAGTTGCTTATAAATTTTCAGTAATTGATCAGGTTTGTAACTATTCTGTTGGATGGGATGCTCAAGATGATTTAAATTGGAAAGAGTACTGCTGGCAAGTAAAGTTAAATGCATGTATGAAGCAAGGGATTAATGATAGAGAAAACTTTAATGTTGTTCTGAATAAAAAAGAGTTAAAGCATTCATGGGACATGTGATGTGACTTGATTAAGTATTTAAATGAAGTATTTTGTGATTATAACCAGGTCTGAAGAAGTTCTTTTTGAACAAAAGCACTTACCGGTTGTATTAGTGTGTCTAATAAAGTTTTTGCGGTTTTATATGAAGTTCTTTTATTGCCGTTTTGTTTTTTGTTTGTTTTGTTTTTATTAATTAGTTTACATGGTTGTTTTGCCATTTTTTTTTATTTGTTTTTCAACATATTATACTATGTACATACTGTGTAATACTTATACTATATTTATGGAGCTTTTCTCCCCAGGCCTCTACTGAAAATAGGTTCACCTTGGCCCAGTGGACCATCCCGATAAATAAATTAATAATGCAACATTTATTTTTGACATTTTTGTGTGATTGAGGCAGCAAATTTGTTTGCCTGTAGAGATCATCTGTTTTTTAGGCTGTATGAAGTATAGCCACAACATGCCATACACTTCACTTGTGAAAATACTTTAGTTTATATCTATTTCAACAAACAAATAAGGAGATAGAAGCTATTTTTGGCAGTAGTATTTTCTGCAAGTGCCAAGGTGTATGAAAAACAGGATGTGAGTGATTGGACAGAAGGGCAGTGACTTCATGAAAACCTCCAAATACTGCTGGCATAAATGGCAGTACTTTTTGGAGGGAGAAATTATCTCATGAGGCATGAAACTGCAATAAGGCACAAGGGTACAACTCAGCCTGACTATCATATGACCAAGGTGAGCAAAACACAAAACTTTTTTTTTAATTATTTTCTTGGTCCTTGTGCTGCTCCTGACTGGAAGATGCTAGCTGCCTCTGCCTGTTTTTTCCATATTCCAAACCCTATACTACCACTCTAGGGTGGGGCCACCACAGCAAGATGATAAGATCCTTAAGGTAACTACCTCTGATGCAAACCGCCACACCAGGTAGCACCTTCCCTGGGTGGGGCTACTTTGGTGGAGTGGGATGGGGGTTTGGGAAATAATTCCAGTGGTAGGGGGAGAGTGACTGAATCACATATGGTGTTGTACTGATGCTCGTAGTGCCCTAATCAATCCTTGACATGCTGTCATTACTCAAGTAGTGTGCAATAGCTCTGTGAGATAGACCCCCCCACCTATATAGAGATATGTTCCTCATATGCCTTTCCATTCATGCTATACTAGTCATAGACCCCCCCCCCCACACCTATATAGAGATATGTTCCTCATATGCCTTTCCATTCATGATATACTAGTCATAACGCTCTGGTATCTCCACCAACTTTTCAATGACTGGAACACATTCCCAGCACATCCCACATCACCCTCCTTAGGACAGATGAACAGCTATAAGCCTTATCATTTTCGTTCCCTGTCCACCCCAGCTTTAGCAGGAAGCCTGTGTCAGTAATCAAACTCAGGTTCCCTAGGTTGTAATAAGGGCTTTTCTATGCCAATGGAGTTCAAGACACCAACTCTTGACTGCTATGAGATGAAGATAAGTGCTGCAGAAAGAGATTAAGTTTACCATGCAATTCAGAACAATTTGTCATACAGTTCACTAGTCTGTGAAGCTAGGCTTTTTAGCCTGGTTTATAAAGACTCTGGCACTGCTAAAAGCTGTCATTCAGAAGAACCAGTGTTGAGGATATTGAGGAGATTGTCCTTAACCCACTCTATGTAGAATGAATTATAAGAGATTTAGAGTCCTGAGGTGTCTTTTTCCATGCTATCTATTACTTTTAGGAAAAGAAGTATTTATTTATAGCTTTTGTTTATCAGGAAAGTCTGACTGGGCACAGGACCCATTTTCAGAGGAGGCCCTGGGAGAAAGGTTCCAAAGTATAAACAACAGTATTAGATAAAGTGACACTAACATTTAAAAAGCAATAATATACAATAGTCCTTACAACATTTTTTCAAAATTAAGAGAACTGCATTTCAAATATGATAAAGTAGACAAATAGCTATATTGTTGCTATTTTCAGCAAAAGGCAATATGTCTTACAAGAGGTATAGTGGTGAAAGAGCTAAAGTTGTGATATAGAAGACAAGGGTAATTGAGAGTGAAAGAATATAAAAAAGGAAAGAGAATGAGTTACAGTACAGGTAGGAGGATACAGGGGGAGTTAAGCAGGGATGAGGCTGAAGAGGAGTGATGTGCTAATCTGGTGCAGTACATTTTCAGAACCAGGAGTTGAGTAAGTGGGACTTTAGATATAGTTTGAATCACTTTAGTGAGCAGTCCTGTCTTACTGTTAGGGGGTTGGAGTTCCAGGTTTTTGATTCTTGGTGGGAGTATAGGGAACAGCCTGCAGAGTTATTAGGTTTTGATATATGTAGAAGGTCTTTGCCAGAAGAGTGCAAGGTTCTGGGGGTGATGTATGGTTGTACAAGGCTGGCTAGAGATTGACAACCATTTGGTTTGTTTATTAAACTGTGAATGATAGGGAGTTGGAAATATGTGTGTTGTTGAGGTAGTTCAAGCCACTGGAGGTCTCTGAGGTCCTAGCAATGATGTAGTTTATGGGGGAGGTTGGCTGCAGATTTTGTGCTTTGTTGTGGCACTGCTCAAGTTTATTTAGTTGGCCTAGTTGGATGTTTGTCAATACTGGTACTGAGAATATGAGAGTGGGTAGTAGGAAGTGTGACACCCTTCCTCTGGGCCAGTAATCATGGAACCTCAATCCCACCACTGACACTGGTGAGGGACGTTCACTTGGAACAAAGATAGATACACACAGTATTTCCAGATGCAGCTCTCTGCACCAAGCACAATTTCCCTTAAGAGCACACAGGGAACACACTCCATCCTGGGGCTGGGTTTCCCTCTGTCTTTCCAGGCCCCAAATAAGACTTCATAGTGACACAGCCATAGAGTGGAGTCTTCAGCTGAGTGTTCCAAGCCAAGTCCTCCACCACTCTCTCTGTGAAACATGTGCTTTGCGTCCCTGCTCCAAGTAGCTGACACACACATGTTCTTTGAGATTTGATTTTTCACACACACACACACACACACACACACACACACACACACACACACACACACACACACACACACACCTGGGAAAGGCTGGCACAGATCTACCAGCAATGCCCCCTCTGCTCAGACTATAAGGTAGATACTGACATCAGAACACTCCAAAGCCAGCTACTGTAAGGCCCTTACCAGGGTATCCAATTATACTTAGTAAAATTATTACTAATACAAATGGTAGTGTTTGACCAATGCAGCAAGGCTTTCAGAATTGGCCACAGTATCACCAAATACATTTAAGTACTCTCAAAGGTTAAAATATTCTCTAAAAGACCAGCTACAATGAAAAGTTTAAATACATTTAATAATATTTAATAATAAATAATAAAAGTACATGAAAACACTAAATATCTATATACAATAAACACGAGAGTTTCAATCACAGGCAATATTAAAAATAACACAGATGGAAAGGTTCACACAGATACAGAAAAACAACACTTAACTAAGCTCACTATATTTTCCTGACTGATTAAAGAATTACTGTTCTCTAGTTCACTTACTAGAGCAAGACAAAATGATGTGGGTGGGTGTTCCTTCTTTGTCAGGTTTCACAAACAGACTGCTGAGAGCTAAGCAACACCTCTCACTAATATATGTGATGTTATGAGGTAGTTCCATCTGTACCAGGGAGAGTAGGGGAGTACATGTGTACATATGCCATCATAGCTAGCTGGAGTTTTGTAAAGAAGTTTATGTTATTTGACTATCACACTGATTTGTACAGATGTTTGAGTTAAAAATATATTTGTAAAGTCACTTGTGTTAAAAATGTGTCAACAGTAGGTCCTGTTGGACAGAAAGAATGTATGCATGTATATTAGGTTGCATTGTTGTAATTGATCAAATGTGTATGTTTCATCAGAGAACCCTGTTAAGGTGGAAACTTTGAAATTGTGTTATAGCTTTTAGCTGCTGCCACAGATCTTAACAAAGTTTGGTGTGTGTGTATTGTACCAGATTCAGGTTACCAGAGGTGAAGTAATCTTCTAACCAGCATTTGGTTTCTTTGGAACCCTCGCAGCAGCACTTTGGAAATTGACAGGAAAGATTTCTGACAGAATATATATATTTCACACATAAACACAGACAAAGAGAGACATCATCTGGCTTTTTGTTGTGGTAAGACACTCAGCACACATCAGCTTGCCTTGCTTTAGTAAGTAGTCAGGGAACAGTGATTCTTTAATCAATCAGGGACATTTAGTGAGAATAGTTTAGTATTGTTTTCTGCATCTGTGAGAAACTATCCAACTGTATTATTTTTATATCTTTGTGGTTGAAACTGTTGTTTATTGTATCAGTATACTCCTATTTTCTGTTTTATTATTTATCATTAAATATTTTAATACCTTTCATTCTGGCTGGTCCTTTAAAGAATACTTTAAGCATCTTGAGAGTACTTATGCTTGTTTTAGTGACAATGTGGCTGTTCCTGAAAGCCTTGCTGCTTTGGTCACACTCTACCATTTGTATTAGAATTAATTTTGCACAGTATAATTGGGTACCCTTTATAAGAGCATTGGGGTAGCTGAATGGTGGCAATGTGGTTACCTTAGAGTCTGGGCAGAAAGGGGCACAGCTAGTAAATTTGTGACAGCTTTTCCCAGGTGTGCATGTGTGTGTGTGAAACTGAAATATGCAAGTCAGTGTGTTAGCTGCTGGAAACAGGAACACAGAGCTCCAAATTGGTCACTGTGGAGGTTTGTGTGGGTCTGGAGAAAGAGAGAGAGAGAGAGAGAGCCCAGCCCCCAGGTCTGGAGCATGTTCCCTGTGTGGCCTTAAGGGAAATTGTGCTTGGTGCAGGGAGCTGCATCTGAAAACACTGTGTGCATCCATATTTGCTCTTAGTGACCATCCCCTCACTAAAGTCAGTGGTGAGGATTGAGGTTCATGATTGCTGGCCTGGTGTAGGGACCCATCATAATATCTGAAAATCATTTCAGTGCTGGCTATAGAATGACATCAAATCTAGTCATCTGACTCTGGTTCCCACACTTTCCCCTTTACTAGAAACTAAACCAGAATCTAGGACATATGTGTCATCATACACACACATAGAGCTTTGCTAAGATGTGTTATAGCATCTGGAAGCTATAAAACCATTTCAAAAACTTTACTGTAACCACACGCTCACGTAGTGGAAGAACTAGGAGGTAAAGTAACTTCACAATTGAAGTGGAATCAAAACTTTAGTAACCAAAATACAATAAAACCGGTCAAGCGCTTTTGTTCGGATAACACGGAACTTCTTCAGAACTGTTAAAACACCATTTCAATTCATTAATAAACTATTTCAAGTAATCATGTGATGTTACAAATCATACAAATTCCACCAATAAAATCCTGACATAAATATGCTAATCAATTAATCAATTAAAATCAAACTCAAAATACAATGTTTTTATAAAAAGATATCTGAATACAGTTTAAAACTGAAGTGTAAAATATTAAACACATCTAAGACTTTTAGTTGAGCAAATCTTATAAATCCAAAGCTGTCTTCTTTAAAACAGGGGTTATAGAGGTATGTTCATGGACCCATCACAATATCAAAACATCATTTCAGTGCTGGCTACGGAATGACATCAAATCTAGTCATTTGACTCTGGTTCCCACACTACCCCGTTCTAGAAACTAAACCAGAATCTAGCACATTTGTGTCATCGCATACACACATAGAGCTTTGCTAAGATGTGATATAGCATCTGAAAGCTGTAAAACCATTTCAAAAATGTCCACCCTTTCAGGGTCGCAATTAGTTCACCCTGAAGGACAATACAATAGGATTCCTAGTTCTGGTTTTCACAGACATTTTGCTTCTGGCTGCATCAGAACTGTAAGATACAATCTTTATGGCCTAAACCAAGTAATTTAATTTCAGACTAATTTTCAAAGTTAGCTGGACTGAGATTAATCTCTTCTCTTCCAGTATCCTCTGTTGCAGTATAGTTATTTCAACAATTACAATACAGTCTGACATACAGTTGTATTTTTTTTCTGTCCAGCAGGACCCACTGTTGGTGCATTTTTAACACAAGCAGCTTTACAAATACATTTTCAGCACAAGCACCTGTACAAATCAGTCTGACATACAAATGCCATATAATTCTTTACAAAACTCCAGCTAGCTATGCTGGCATATGTTAAACATCTACTGCCCTACTTCTTCTGGCATAGCTGGCAATACCTCACATCATCACTGGAGGGTAGTAGCAATATGACATCTTGCAATGCTAGACAGACAGGGTTTTGCCCTATCTGAATTGCTTAGCTTTTGGTGTGTTATATTAAACTGTTTTTGTTGATCTTGAGATACTTCAAGCAAGATAAAGGAATAGAGGAACTGTGCATGCATCCCTCAACTTATAAGAAGTCTGAAGAGTCATGTAAGGTCATCACAGAACAGATGACAAAAAAGTGATATATTCTTGGAACAAATTAGGCATGTGTTAGACATAAGGCAGGGCTTGCACAGATTTAGTTTGGTTGTGGCATGCATTTTGAAAGATATGTGATCTGTCTAAAATATATATGTGTGTATTCTAGAGAAACATTATTTGCTTTAGGCTTCTATCTGTACTTATAGTACAGACACTGCTATTGCCAGCTATGACTGGCAAACAGAAGTGTACACAACACTGAAAAAAGAATACCCCTTTGCTGTAGAATGTCAGCTGCCCTGCACAAAGTTTATAATGTAGCCAAAAAAGCAGCATTTAGATTCATGAATGATGTAAAGGTCTTTATTTAGTTAACTTTCAATATCAGCTGCCATCAGAAAAAAATCTTAGACTTTTTTTGATTTTTGTGTCATGAAATATTAGGGTCTTTTGAGGAGTATATCCACACAGTGTTTATCTCTCCTGCCAGTCAGTAATACAGTCTAATATATCTGGATGTCTTGTTATCTTATATTTTCTTTTCCAACAAGTGCACAGTCCATAACAAATATTTTTGAGGACTTCCAATATGGCTGCACACTGATCAACAGCTTGATTTCAGCTCTTCCAGTGAGAAAATAGAAAATGAAAAACTACAGCCAGATCTGCTGTCAGTTTGAGTAAAATTCAGTTACTCACTAGAATAGGTTCATAGGTAGGTACTAGGCTATCGGTTCTAGGGCCGATAGCCTAGTACCTACCTATGAACCTATGAACCTATTCAGTTACTCACTAGAATAGGTTCATAGGTTCATAAGTTCATAGGTAGGTAGTAGGCTATCAGCCCTAGAGCCTATATAAGCCTAGCCAAAAAGTTCCCTGGCTTTTACGACCCAAGAAAGTTATTTTCCTGCACCCCTGTTGAGCAGAGACACAGAGGTGATCCCTGGGGTGAATTTCCTATTTCCCATCCAATTGTCTAGATTCCTCTTAAAGAGGGCTAATGAGGGGCTTTGCTTGACATGAATGAGTAGTCTGTTCCAGAGTATGGGGAGTCTCTGGGACAGGAATCTATCCCTCCAGCATGTTCTGTTTATTGTGGTGGCAAGGTTCAGGTCCCTGGAGCATGTGGCACGGAGAGATTAGGGTTTCTTTAAGTGTAGCATGTCCAACAGAACTGGGTTTGACATGACTTTGTAAGTTAGGCAGAGGTCCCCTCTGAATAGGCGATAAGCGACAGAGTAGAGCTGGAGTTTTTTGAGGTGGTCTGCATATGGCATCTGTTTGAGGCTGGTAATCCTATTAGTGAGGTATTTCTGTCACTTTTCCAGTTGTTTTACCTGTCTTGTGAGGTACATGCCAAAACAGGATATTGTATTGATGGGTCTGATGAGTGATGAGGAGAGAGGAACAATGACCTATTTTTTTCTGGAGGAGAACCCTTTAGTGATGAGGTGTGCCATGTAAAAGGATTTCCTGACTACTGTGGCAATGTGATTGTCAAAGAAGAGACTAGTTTCCACCTGCGTTCCAAGGTCTCTTATCACCTTCTGTGTTAAGTAGGCTACTGCCTATGTGGTAGTTCATGGGAACAATATTTTTCCCAAAGGGGATGACAATACACATTTTGGCATTGAGCTTGAGGCCATGACTTTGACTTCAAGCATCAGCCTCAGTTAGGCCCCTTTCAGTACAGGGATGGTCCACATCATTTGGCGATTCTATTATGGCTCCCATTTTGGAGTTATCTGCAAACTTTGTTAGCCAAAGACCTGCTGCATTAGCCTGGACTTCTGTAAAATAGATGCGAAACAGGAGAGGACCCAGGACTGAACCCTGCGGTACTCTGCTTGTCACTGGTTTGAAGTCTGATTTGGAGTCAGCTACTTTCAGTCTGTGGGTTCTGTCAGTGAGCCAGTTGGCCACCCATCTTGTGACATGGGGATTTATGCCCAGTCTAGTGAGTTGATCTATAATTTCAGAGTGGGGGATGGTGTTGAAAGCCTTGGCAAGGTCAAGATAGGCTGTGTGCACCGCCTTACCCTCATCCACGGCTCTGGTGACTGATTCAATGAAGTTAATCAGGTTCAGGAGACATGATCTACCTTGTAAAAACCCGAATTGAGTGTGGTCCAGCATTTGCAGGTTACCTATGATTTTGTTTATAAGCTCCATGATGATACGTTCCATGGCCTGCCAGACCAGGCTTGTCAGGCTAATGGGGCAGTAGTTCCCGGGGTTCATAGTGGTGCCCCCCTTGTGGAGTGGGATAACCATTGCTGTGCACCATTCAGTAGGCAAAAAGCCTGAATTGAGGCTATGATTGAACATGGTACTTAGATGAGGTGCCAGTTCATCCTGTAGTTCATGCAGAACGCAACCTGGGATGTTGTCTGGTCCAATGGATGCTGTGTTTTTGGCTTTGGAGAGTGCAGTCTTAACTTGTGCATCCATTATTACAAGGGCTATGCATTCTTTCAATACAGGGATGGGCCTTATGGGGGGTCAGGGGGGGTAAAGTTTGCACTGACCCTATCTGTCAGGATGTTGGCGATATCAGTTGGTTCTGTATATCTAGTGCCGTTGTACTGTAGCTTGGAGCAGATCTGAGTGTTTCCATTGAGATTCTTGAGATAGCTGTAGAATGCTTTGTGGTTGTCTTTAGAATCAGTGGGAATCTTATTTTTGTAGCTAGCTTTGGAGGATTCTATGAGGGATCTCATCTTCTTACTGAGGCTGACCAGGGAGTTCCTGCAATCAAGGGATTTTACTTTTTTTTGCAACAGCTTCTTCCTTCTGTTGTAGAGTTTGTTTATGGTAGGGGGCCACCAAATTGGCTTCTGTTTTTTGAAGGATAGCATCTTGGTTCTGTTGGGGATGGCACGATCCATGCATTTGTGTATGTATTTATACAGTGCATGTGTATAGGATTCAGCAGCCTCTATTATCTATGTATCTCTATTATCCATCTGCACAGGTGTAGTAAAGTTTGCCACTTCTGTCTTTAGGTGCGTGAAGTTGACTTTGGAGAAGTTTTTTACCATGGTTTCCTTAATGGTGGGGGGGGGGGTGGAGGCGGAAAATTGATGTCTAGGGTGATTAGCTTATGGTTGGATCTGACCAGTGAGGATTTGACCTGTGGCTTGGAACATTGGTTACTCATGTTAGTAATGACCAGGTCCAGGATATTGCTGCCCCTGGTGGAGGTATGGACTAGCTGATCCAGAGCATTGGAATTTATGAATTACAGAAAGGGTTGAGCTAATGAGTTAGTACATGAGTAGTTTTCCCAGTTGATTGTGGGGTAGTTGAAATCACCCATTATTAGGGTATTGGGCCGTACCTTAATGTTATCCAGTATGTTGAGGAACATGAAGTGGGCATCCTGGGGCATGGCGGGGGATCTGTAGCAAGCTACAACCTGGATTGCAGTCTTGCCCAGTGTTAGTTGCACTTGGATAATTTCGGAAACATTATGCTGAACAACTAGCCTGGAGGTGTGGATATCCTTAATGAACATGGACACTCCTCCTCCTTTAGTGTTTCAGTCCAGGTTAGGTGGCCAAAAGGTGTGGTAGGAATTATAACCTGGTAATGTAGGGGTGCTCTCTGGAGTCTTGAACCAGGTCTCTGTTACCGCACAGATGTTGATGTTCTCCATTTTAAGGAGTGCTTCGAGTGATTGCATTTTGAGGTTTAGACTTATAGCACTGAATAGCATTACCCTCAGTTTTTGCTGGTTTCTACCTGCTACGGTAGTCGGTTTGTCATTTGAAACTTACTAAAAAAAGGCACTATAGGGGTGGCAAGAGCCTTAGTCAGTATCCAGAATCCCAGGGGCAACAGATGAGGCAATCTCTGGCAAAGCATCATGGTCTGTCGATCATGTCATCCCAGGCAGACAGATACTGGATCTCCTTTGAATGACACCAGAAGCTTAGCCAATTGTTGAAGTCAATCATTTTGTCCTTGAACTGTGGTATCATTCTGGGCAATGGCAGGATGCTACTCAGGGATAGGGTCATACCTGCCTTGGCTACATGATCCGAGAGCTCCTCCATGTCTCTTTTCATGTAGTCCAGGGAGGTACATCTCAGGTCATTCACATCAACATGGACAATGACAGAGTCATATTTGTACTTGTTGTGGAGCGATCTGAGTGCATGCATTATGTGGCAGATCCTGGCACCTGACAGGCAGCTGGCAGTAACTTTCTCCTTGTTTAGCCTGGTGAGTGGGACATCAGTGTGCCTGACTATAGAGTTGCCTATGACAAGTGTGTTGGGTACGTTGTTTTGCCTTAAGGGCTTTGGTTGAGTGGTACACTAATTTTACGGTCTATGTGTCATTTGGGTAGTGGGGAGGTGGTGGTTGCTTGCATTTCTGCTTTGGAGGTCTCTGTTGTTTGGGCAGATTTTTACTGAGAGCCTCTGCAAATGTAGGTGTGTGTTTTGTGTTACTATGTGTGGGTTTAGGTGGTGTATGAATTGATGGACTATGTGTTGAGTATGGTGTGGTGTAGGTGTTTACCTTCTCCTCTTGACTGTCTAGTCCAGTCTTGGCTGGAGAGAGATTAGCTTTCAGTTTGATTATATAAGTGCATCTCTCACAGGTTGTAGTGTTGGGTGGTAGGAGGAGAGGGTTGTCGGTGTACATGATGCAATTGCTACATGCCCAGATTCATTAGGTAGACAGAAGAAAACACAGGGAGCTGACCCTTAGACATGCCTAGATAGGTGCTTTTTAATTTAAGTACTTAAAACTTTTTCCCTCCTGACAAGTGAGGAAAGTTGAGTGCTGTAGTAATTTGTGGTTTATTTAGTGCTTTCAATGAGGTTTGAACAAGTGCTGATCACAAGGATGCAGTTTTGAGTGCTAAACCTAGAAAACTGGCTAGTTCTAAGGGAAATTTTAAAGAGTACACTTTCTGGCACCAGGAATAGTTTAACCCTAGTTAAACGGTGTTGAGTGATGCGCAAAACTGTGCAAACACAGGTTTTTAAACAGAAATATGAAAGGGATAGAAATAGCCAACAATGGCCAATAAAACTACAGTTTCTGAGCTGAAACCACTCCTCCAGTGACAGATAGGCTGTTTCAAAGCTCACCACTCTCAATGATGAACAGAGAAGCTACCCTCTATCTTAGAAAGGTCTGGGCAACACAGGAACTTACAAACAGCCCAGAATTCAACAAAATCTGAAAACCGGACTTTACTAGTTCTAGAAAGATGTGAAACGAGTAGAGGGATAGGATTTTTTTTAAAGTTAAAGCAAAAACAGGAATAAAAACACTTTTAACACAGAAAACAGATTATCACACTTGCGTGTGCAGCCCTTTGCAGGTAAACAGATGAAAAACACTTAAAAATGACAATTTAAAGTGCAAACAATATAAGAATCCAAAAACCAGTTCAAATAAGTAGCAAAGTTAATAAAAATGGTCAGAATAATGCGGCTAGCAAAAATAAGCAATAAAAACAAAACAGAGGTACTTAATCCACTCAAAGTCTTCTTTTCTCTCTCTGCTTCTGTAGGACTCTGCAGGACACCCAGGCAGGCTCTTGCTGAGGTAATGCATGTGCAAAAACTGCGCAAACATGGGTTTTTAAACAGAAAGATGAAAGGGATAGAAATAGCCCAAAATGGCCAATAAAACTACAGTTTCTGAGCTGAGACCACTCCTCCAGCGACAGATAGACTGTTCCAAACCTCACCACTCTCACTGATGAACAGAGATGCTTCCCTCTATCTTAGAAAGGTGTGGGCAACACAGGAACTTACAAACAGCCCAGAATTCAGCAAAATTTAAAAATCGGACTTTACTAGTTCTAGAAAGGCAGGAAACAAGTAGAGGGATAGGATTTGTTTTAAAGTTAAAGCAAAAGCAGGAATAAAAACACTTTTAACACAGAAAACAGTTTATCGCACTTGAGTGTGCAGCCCTTTGCAGTTAAACAGATGAAAAACACTTAAAAACAATAATTTAAAGTGAAAACAGTATAAGAATCCAGAAACCAGTTCAAATAAATATCAAAGTTAATAAAAAATGGTTAGAATAATGTGGCTAGCAAAAATAAGCAATAAAAAGCAAAACAGAGGTACTTAATCCACTCAAAGTCTCATTTTCTCTCTCTGCTGCTGTAGGACTCTGCAGGACACCCAGGCAGGCTCTTGCTGAGGTAATACAAGCGCAAAAAACGTGCAAACATGGGTTTTTAAACAGAAAGATGAAAGGGATAGAAATAGCCCAAAATGGTCAATAAAACTACAGTTTCTGAGCTGAAATCACTCCTCCAGCAACAGATAGACTGTTCTAAAGCTTACCACTCTCACTGATGAACAGAGAAGCTTTCCTCTATCTTAGAAAGGACTGGGCAACACAGGAACTTACAAACAGCCCGGAATTCATCAAAATCTGAAAACCAGACTTTACAAGTTCTAGAAAGGTGGAAAACAAGTTGAGGGATAGGATTTTTTAAGGTAAAGTAAAAACAGGAATAAAAACACTTTTAACACAGAAAACAGGCTATCACACTTGAGAGTTCAGCCCTTTGCAGTTAAACAGATGAAAAACACTTAAAAACTATAATTTAAAGTGCAAACAGTATAAGAATCCAAAAAAACAGTTCAAATAAGTAGCAAAGTTAATAAAAAATGGTCAGAATAATGCGGCTAGCAAAAATAAGCAATAAAAAGCAAAACAGAGGTACTTAATCCACTCAAAGTCTCCTTTTCTCTCTCTGCTGCTGTAGGACTCTGCAGGACACCCAGGCAGGCTCTTGCTAAGGTAATACAAGTGCAAAAACCACACAAACATGGGTTTTTAAACAGAAAGATGAAAGGGATAGAAATAGCGCAAAATGGCCAATAAAACTACAGTTTCTGAGCTGAAACCATTCCTGCAGTGACAGATAGGGTGTTCCAAAGCTCACCACTCTCACTGATGAACAGAGATGCTTCCCTCTATCTTAGAAAGGTCTGGGCAACACAGGAACTTACAAACAACCCAGAATTCAGCAAAATCTGAAAACTGGACTTTACTAGTTCTAGAAAGGTAGGAAACGAGCAGAGGGATAGGATATATATATTTTTTTAAGTTAAAGCAAAAACAGGAATAAAAACACTTTTAACACAGAAAACATTTTATTGCACTTGAGTGTGTAGCCCTTTGCAGTTAAACAGATGAAAAACACCTAGAAACGATAATTTAAAGTGCAAACAGTATAAGAATTAAAAAAAAAACAGTTCAAATAAGTAGCAAAGTTAATAAAAAATGGTCAGAATAATGCGGCTAACAAAAATAAGCAATAAAAAGCAAAACAGAGGTACTTAATCCACTCAAAGTCTCCTTTTCTCTCTCTGCTGCGGTAGGATTCTGCAGGACACCCAAGCAGGCTTTTGCTGAGGTAATATAGTTCCAGATTGTTTGAGAAGCACTCTAGTCAAAACACAAGGAGATTCTAACAGTGTATGCAGGAATTTACAAATAGGGGCTATTTTTTTAAATCAGCAAGCCTTGAAACAATCAGATAACACAAAAGCTGTTAGACCAGTTTTATAAACTTTAATATCACCACAGGAATGGGGGGGGGGGCAGTTTCAGAACAGATGAGAAAATAGCAACCAAAGTCAGCAAATATGTAAAATAATTCAGTCAGACAAAAATTAAGACAATGCAGAACTCTGAAAAGTTAAAATGCCAAGGAATATACTTATTAGTGATATATTTCCAGATTGTTTGAGAAGCACTCCAGTCAGAACACAAGGAGATTCTAACAGTGTATGCAGGAATTTACAAACAGGGACTATTTTTAAATCAGCAAGCCTTGAAACAATCAGATAACACAAAAGCTGTTAGACCAGTTTTATAAACTTTAATGCCACCACAGGAATGGGGGGACCAGTTTCATAACAGATGAGAAAACAGAAAACAAAGTCAGCAAATATATAAAATAATTCAGTCAGGCAAAAAAATTAAGAAAATGCAGAACTCTGAAAAGTTTGCCAAGGAATATACTTATCAGTAATATTTTTCCAGATTATTTGAGAAGCACTCCAGTCAAAACACAAGGAGATTCTAACATTGTATGCAGGAATTTACAAACAGGGACTATTTTTTAAATCACCAAGCCTTGAAACAATCAGATAGCACAAAAGCTGTTAGACCAGTTTTATAAACTTTAATACCACCACAGGAATGGGGGGAGGGGGGCAGTTTCATAACAGATGAGAAAACAGAAAACAAAGTCAGCAAATATATAAAATAATTCAGTCAGGCAAAAAATGAAGAATGTACCCTGCCTGAATGCCTGCAAAGAAGAAACTACACAACTCTGAAAGAGATAAAACACTGACTAGAGGAAGAATCTTGCAGCTGTTCAGAAAAAAAAAAGCAGTTCTAGCTCCAGCTTCAGTGAAAGACATGCCTTCCTGTAACCTACAGGAAAAAAAATAAGCTGATTAAAATAAACAAAACACTGAAAGAGTATATTGACTCAAATAAAAGGCTGAAAAAATGGAACAAGCTTTAAACAGATATTTAGATGAGCTGATAAAATTGCAAAACTCAGAGGCTGAAATGAAGAAAAGGCTGGCTGAGTATGAGACAGCTCAAAAAGAAGACCTGAAGAATTAGAGGACAGAGCACACAGGGAAAATCTGAGATTTTCTGAGTATCAGTGAAATTAGAAGGAACAGAATGTATTAATTTTATGAAGGCACAAATAAGCAACTGGAGTGGTATTCCCCAGCAGGAAATGTTAACTGAAATGGCACACCATGTGTATACTCCAAATATGGAACACAACAAAAGAAAGGTCGTTGCTAGCTAAAATCCAGCTGTCGTAGAATACTCCAAACCAAATGAACAAAAATAAAACGATGCTGGATACTGCTCAGGATAAAAACACAATTTAATACCACAAAGAATGAATACAATATAAGCGCTTTCGGGCGGTTGCCCTTCATCAGATAAAAACAATACATTTTAAAAATCCTTTTAAAACACTCACTATCCAATCAATGTGAGTGTTTTAAAAGGATTTTTAAAATGTATTGTTTTTATCTGATGAAGGGCAACCGCCCGAAAGCGCTTATATTGTATTCATTCTTTGTGGTATTAAATTGTGTTTTTATCCTGAGCAGTATCCAGCATCGTTTTATTTTTGTTCATATACTCCAAATATGGCCATGAGAAAGCAGCCAAGACCTTTATTAGTAAAGATGCAAACCTATCAGCAGAAAGAGTTGATCCTGACAAAACTGTGGCTACAAGACAGAGTATTAAAAGTTGGAGATAGTAAACTGTTTGTGGAAAATAATTATTCACTGTACACAAGGCAGCAGAGAAACACATTTGTGCCAGTAATCAGGGAATGTCGAGAAGCAGGTGTGAGATTCAAGTTGCTGTATCCAGCTGTCTTCAGAACATGTTTTGCTGTAGGATTAAAGTTATTCTTTGATACAGAATACGCTAAGGAGGAAATGCAAAAGTTTGTTCAAAATAAAATGAGACATTATGCAGAAGTGGACTCTGCCTTTCATTCTTCTGATGATAAAGCACAATTGAGAGACAGAGAAAAGTACAGGAGTTGACCAGAAGGAGCAGGAGCACCATGGAATTGAACTGGAATGTGAAAATGGGAGATTGAGATGAACAGGAAGAAGACCAGCAACATTGACATTAGTGAATAAATGTGAGACTGCAAAGCATCAGTCATGTTTGTGAAATACAGCTGTATAAAAATGTGGAAAGAGTGGACTTTCATTTAATTTGTTCAAATTGTCTAGAACTGAAAGACATTTGCCTCACTTCATGTATTTAATGTTTGGAAGGACTCTGAGGGGAGGGGAGGAGAAAGAAAAAAGGTAACTGAAAATAAAACATTTTTTCTTAACAGTATTTATATGAAACTTTTTACAATATAAATTGCATATTTTATAGTAAAGTATTTTCAGTTGTTCTTATATGTGATAAAGTGATTAAAGTGCCTTTTTTCCTTCCTCTTTTCTTTTTTTCTTCTTCTGGCTTTTCCTGGTTAGGGGTTCGCACAGCAGATCAACTGTCTGCTTATGATTGGCAGTGGAGTTTTACGATGTCAAGTTGCCAGCCCGACAGTCAACCTTCCACAGAAGGCACAGACACACATGCACACAATCATGCCTAGGGCTAATTTAGAGTGTCCAATCCACCTACAGCATGTCTTTGGGACATGGGAGGAAACCAGAGCAACCGGAGGAAATCCATGTGACCACAGGGAGGACATGCAGACTCCACACAGAAGGTACCCCAGATGAGGATCGAACCAGAGAACCTCTTGCTGTGAGGCGGCAACGCTAACCACTGCACCACCACGTAATTAAGAAATGTTGGCATTACAGTGCAGAAAGAGAAGAGAAGCTTGACAAAAGCATGTTTAAGTTAAAAGACTAATCTTAATTTGTTGAAGTGGTATAAAATTATACAGATAATATATTTAGAGATTGCATGTTTTTTCTTACTACTACATTGGCGAATATCTGGATTAAGGTGACTTAGTCTAAAATTTTAAATGGAACCAAGTAAATATGAGAACTCTGAGTATAATGAAAAGTCTTCCTTTGGCTACAAATGTTTCAGTTTGTCTTTCAGGCTGCAACATAGGATTTTATTTATCTTTTTTCTCTCTTACTTTTCCATGGAAGCAAGCTGATAATAGGTCAGTAGAAGACAGAACACTGGTTTCCTCGTGGCTGAAAGTTATTTTTTACATCTGGAGGAGGGGGAATAAAGATAAAAAAAGAACAGGCAACAACTAGTGGAAGTAGAAACACAGGCAGTAACATGCATCTTAGCATGGATGACCTCAGTTTCATGTTAACTAGGGCCTGTGTTAGTAGCTGTATATTTGGCACAAATGTTCCTATTAGGAGGGTTAAACTTCATTATTTGAAGATGTACATAGTTATATGTGTTTGTATTAAGTTAATAGGTTATAGGGGTGCTCTGGTGGTGTGTTTGGTTTCTTGTTTTTTATTAAAACAGAGGGTACTGTAAAATTTGAAAAAGGATCCAATGCTGATGATATGAAAAAAATGTGTAAAGTATTAACTTGCCAACTATTAATAGGGCATGTATAACAAAAGCTGGAAATAACATTTAAAGTATGTAATAGGTGAGAACAATTACTTCTTACCATAAATGGTGACTCATAGGTTCATAGGCTGGTACTAGGTTATCGGCCCTAGGGCCTATAGAAGCCTAGCCATAACAATTCCCTGGCTATTTCTTCCCCCACTATTTACTTCCCTGGACCCCTGTCTAGCAGGGAGACTGAATAGGTTCATTGGTTGGTACTAGGACTCCTTCCATATTATCTTGAAATGTAAATGGCCTCACAGGTATAGACAAAAAAGAAAGAATACTTCATTATATTAAGAAATGCAGAGTGCAAATAGCAATGCTACAGGAGGCACATTTGGAAAGAATTCGGTATGTGAATTTGATAAAGAAAGGATTACAGGATAGATATTCCGCAGAGTATCAGGGACAAAGGAAACGAAGAGTACTTATATAAATTGTCAGAGGAGCTCCAGTAGTGATAAAAGAGAATAAAAAGATAATAATGGTAGTTTTGTAGTAGTAAGGGGCTACTGGCAAGGGATAATGATTATGCTGGCATGTGTTTATATTTCACCTAAAACTGCTGTTTTGGAGCTGAACAGATTTTGGGAGAAATAATCAGCTTTCATCAGGGAATATTACTTATAGGTGGGGGCTGGAATTTGATTTCCAAAAATGGGGATGTATCATTGGGGGCTAGAAGGGAAAATATAACAAAAAAGGACAGATTTCGTAACAAATTTATGAAAATATTTGGTATAAAAGACATGAATACAGTAGCATGAACTTGGACAGAATGTATATATCATTCTCTAAAGTACAATAACCAGGCTAGAGTTAATAGACATTATACTTCACAGGAACATGTCCATTAAATTGAGAATTTTGATACACATCCAATAACTATTTCAGATCATGCTGCCATAATTATTACTACAATAAAAATGCGAGGTAATGAAGTAAAGATGAGACACTGGCATTTCCTCACCAACCTAATTGGTAGTGGGAATTATCCTGGAGTTATTTGGGAAGTGAAAAAGTATTCCAGAAGTTAAGGTGAGTGGGATAAAATAAAAGTGGAGTTTAAAAATAAGGTAGAAATTGGTTAAGAAGTATTAAAAATGTTTATGGGGGCTGACAAAGATTAAAGTATTACAAAATAAGGGGAATCTCACAGAACATAATGTGTTGCAGTTGGCAAGTGCTAAAGAGAAACTTAGAGAGTACTTGGATAATATGCATGAGTTTAGAAAGATTGCTATTAAGCAACTGTTTACTGATAACTCCAGAGCACAAAAACTTTTGGCACAAATACTTAGGCATCAGAATGTAGAAAGGATGTTGACAAAACTTAAGGAGCCTATAACAAGAAAAATAACCAGAAATCCTGTAGAGCTATTAGGGATATTTCAGAAATTTTATGAAAATTTGCATAAAGCAGAGAAGTGGGATAATAAAAAAGGCACAAATGGAAATATTTATGGAAGACTTAAATATGCCAAGGTTAGAGGTGGATGAGACTTAACAACTAGCAGTTAAGGTAGGAGGAGAAGAGATAAAAATGTTGATGTATAACCAATCTACAAGATAGCCTCCAGGAACAGATGGAATTCCAGTGGAAGTTTGGAAGTTATGAGGGAAGGAAGGGATAAAATCTGGAAGGGTTTGTTTAACAGTATTTTAAAAGGAGGGGAGGCATCTACATCCTGGAAAAAGCTGTGGTGGCTGTAATACATAAAGGGAATAAAGACCCATCTAATCCTGCTTTATATAGGCCTATCTCAATTCTAAACCATTATTATAAAGTGCTTATATCTGTAGTGGCTAAAATGGCAAAGGTGATGCCAGAATTGATAGATATGGACCTATGTGTTCTTTATGGAGGGGAGGTAAACTTTTGACAACATTAATATAGCAATTATGATTCAGAGGGAAGCAGAATGTAAGAAAATACCACTGTTATTAGTGGGTCTTGATGCACAGAAAACATTTACAGAGTAAGCTGGGATTTTTTGAGTTGTACAGTGGAAGCATTTGCATTTTCCTGAGACAATAATAAGGTTACTTAGAAGGATATATGAGGAATTGGAAGCAAAAAGCAAAGTGTGAGGGTTCCTCTCTGATAAGTTGTGTCTGAAATGCGGAACCAGGCAGGGGTGTCCTCTTTCCTGTTTGTTATTGGCATTATACTTAGAACCACTGACAAAGAAAATAAGGTACTCATGAAAGTCAAGGATATAATTGGTACGGTGTTCAATAAAAGTTGGCATTATTTGTAGATGATATTATTTTGTACCTGATGGAACCAGAAGAGGACATCTCAGTGTTGTGGAATATTCTGAGACAGTTCCATTTTTTTTTGAGATAGAAAATTAATGAAGATAAAACAAAGGCTATATCTATAAAATATGTACCCAAACATGAATTGGTCAAGAAATTCCCAGTTTTATGGGGACATGATAAAATTAAGTATTTGGGACTATAGATTTTAAAAGGATTTAG
Organism: Protopterus annectens; assembly: GCF_019279795.1. Taxonomy (NCBI): domain Eukaryota; kingdom Metazoa; phylum Chordata; order Ceratodontiformes; family Protopteridae; genus Protopterus; species Protopterus annectens. Next base: position 503,868,305 of record NC_056737.1, read on the forward strand.
TTATAGCAGCTAAAGATATGTGAGAAGAGACTAAACAAAAGATAATACAAAAACTGAAAAAAAAAATGGAAGTTCTTGCCTATGGATATGTCTAGCAATATACAAACAGTAAAAATGAAGTGAAGCAAGGAGCTAAGTAGAATAGACAATGCTAATATTGTAGTTATGAGGTGGGATATAAAGCAAGTTCATAGATAAGTATATATGTGGCTATCATAAGTTTTATAATAGACGTATGGAAGTGGGGACTGAACAGTGTCACAAAACTGTAGCTATAACTGGAAGACGCTAATAAAACTATCCAGGTATCAAAGACTAGTTGTGGGGCATAGGATTCTGAATTAAAAGAAATAGTTTAAGAGTATGGCAAGTTGAAGATAACAGTGGCATTTATCCTGTAGATGTACAGGAGCAGATCCATTGATCTGATATGCAAAGTTTTAGTCATGTTCTAAATGAGTTTGCATTCTGAATGGATTTCACTGCAGTGGGATTTGGTTCCATAGATTAGCTACACTACTTAAATGTAAAGTGTCACCTGCAGTACTTAATGATTTGATTATAGTGATTAATGATTTTTCTCTAGAGAGTAAAATTCTATTGGGGTAGTAGGGTTGTATTAAGTTGTTAAGGGCTGTGCAATGTTCTGACTTACAGAGAAACCTGTATTGTAGCTAGTTCAGAAAGAGCTAGGTGACATGGCAGTTCTAACCAGTGTAATTCTCTGAGGGATAGGTGGTGGTATGTTCTAGTGTTATAGTTTACCACAAATTTGGCTATTTTATTATAACATTGCTCAAATTTGGATAGCTGTGAGACTTGAAGGTTAGTGAAGACTGGAGCAGCATAGAGGAGAAATGGCAGTAAAATAGTAGGGGCTATATGCCTTTTGTTTATGTTGCCTACCAAAGAACTATGACTTCCACTGGAACTCACATTTGTTGACTGAAATACATTTCTTTCCTTTTCTGGTATGTACTTTTATCTAGAATAGCTGATCACAAATTTATTTTGCTGTCACATCCTTCTAGTAACTATACATATGAGTAGGGGCTTCAAATATCTGATGGTAAATTTTGAGCAAAAAGGCAAATTAAAAGGCAAGTTTCAGACCTGGAAATAATAGAAGAAACTAATCAACACAAGCTTCATTAAATCTAAATCAAATCTTAAATCTGATATGTGCAAATGAAATAAAACTCATCCTTCACCCACTTAACAATACTTGGTGATGTGAAGCCCCCACTATTACCTCCTTTCTTTCTATTTTTTGTGCCCCCCCCTGCTGCCTACTTACCATCAGACCCTCTCTTGGCATTTAAACCCATTTCTTCCCTTTACCAGGTGACAGCTGACTGAGATATTCAGGCAGCAATCAGGGATGGTTCTAAGTTATCAATTTTCTCCTCAGCCCTACTAATACAGCACTTGGCAATGTATACATGTGGAGATGTCTAATAGACTGATGGTTGAGGAAGTCCCCTCACTTCTGTAAAGAGTGTTCCTTCCAAGCAACCCTTCTCAACCCATTGAAGCATGAGTGGTGGTCTCTCTCTGTTGTCTACAAGGGGACTGCACTCCCAAATGTTTTTCCAAGTACATGCAACCTCCACCTTCCCTGGGAAATGTGAGTAGACCACTGCCCTTCACTCATTTCCTTCTCTGACTAGCTGCTTCAGTATTGAGGCTACTAATTGAACTTGGGTCACCTGGGCCACAGCCAGGGCTCCATCCCTCTGTGCCAAGGAACCAGGCTCCACTATTACCTTCTGTAGTAGAAAATGAAATGGGTGGGGCTGTCTGATAAGCAAGTGCAGAGTTACTAAATAATTTTTTCATGTTTTCATACAACTCTGCTAATGTGCACCACAACATACTTCATCTTATGCCATATCTAATGACAGTCCCTTGCTCTGCCTCAGAATCCTATTTAAAACCTTTGCCAGAAGACCCTTCTCTCCAAAAGTTACTAGACAAAGGTCCTTATTCTATGAGAGAGAGAGAGAGATACAGCTAGCCTTTTTTAATATACCAGCACTATTCCCTCTAGTTTTTGGAATGTATTTTCATTTTATCATTAAGCACTGGTATAGTCCTAGCCTGCAGGATAAATGCTGGAATACTGCTGTAGAACCAATCTTCAGTCTTTAGCAAATATATTTGAAAGTGCAGTTTACATGCAGGTGCTTGGATAGGTTTATAGACTTTCACAGAAGGATTTAGAAACTTACTCATTATGTATGCTGCTCTGTATTAACTCACAGACTATATACAGACTGTCATGTATAAGGAACCCCTGACTTATGTCCTCTAAATAGATATTAAAGACATCCTTTTATATAGTTGATTAGAAAATGAGCAATCTGTACATCAATACAGTGAGTGGAGAACAAACATTCTCCGGCAGGGTATTAATGTACAAGTAATGCCAGGTAAAAAAACGAGTCTGCCACTTCATGGCAGCATATCAAGCTGTTGTGGAGCTCGGACTGGAAAAAAAAATGGCTGCCATTATTTTATGGTCGTTAAGCAGCAGTTCTGCTGTTTAGTGAGAGTAAAATGTAAAAAAAAAAAAAAGAGAGAGAGAGATTGTGTGTGTGTGTGTGTGTGTGTGTGTGTGTGTGTGTGTGTGTGTGTGTGTGTGTGTGTGTGTGTGCGTGTGTGCGTGTGTGTGTGTGTGTCTGTGTATATGTGAGACTGAGAGATTTGGAGAGAAAGTGAGAGCAAACATGTGTCACTGAATGTGTGCATGAATGCAGAGGAGACTGTGTGCATGTGTGAGATCGAGAGAGAGTAAGAGCGATCTTGCATGTGTGAATGTGTCGTTGGTCCCCATAACACCCCTGGGCAGGCATTAATTACACATTAACACACACCCTGTCAGGCATTATTGGCTGCTTATACACTCCTGCTAACTTAAAACACAATTTGATAAAGGTTTTTTTACCCATCTTTGTAGCTATTTGTATGCACAAATTCCATTTGTATTAGCACTTATCTCTTCCTTAAGAAACTTGATATCATGTATACCACATAACTTTTTGTTTAACTGTTTCTTTGTTACAGGATGCTCTAAAGTGAAAGAAGATATGACATTGGTATGAACTCCATGAACTGCTAAACACTAATAAAATGCAAAGCATGTTATTCAGGACCTGATAAAGACTAGTTTCCTTGATCTTGCAAGATCCCAAAAATCCATTGTTAAACAAATGCCTGTAAACAAATATGTTGGTTTCTGATTACATCCCATGTTTTGTATTAAATGTCATATGGAAATACTTTTATGTGTATATTATTTATTTATAATAACCATGCAAAAGGTCGTAACTAATGGAAACGCAAGTTTACCAGGTTTCTAACTTTACCAAGGCTAGAAGGTCTGTCATCAGAAGTATTCCACTTGTTATAGTAAAATATGCCCTGACATTAATTACTCTGAGTTCCTTGTACAGCATCAGGCTGCTAGAAGCTACTCTTAGTAAGGTGTGTCACATCATCCCATTCAAAATCAAGTAAGCAACAGTCTCCATCTCTCTTTCTCGCTCTCTCTCACTCTCCCACTATGTCTCTGCCTCTGTATCTTTATAGGTTCATAGGTTCATAGGTCAGTACTAGGCTAACTGCCCTTTTGGGCCATTTGAAGCCTAGCCAGTTACCCCATATGAAAATCAAACCCTGCACCTTGTGTCTTTAAGGTAAACACCTTAACCATTTCTCTCACTCTTTTCTCCAGACAGTCATTTGGCTACCTATCATGGAAAGAGCAACACAATTGTGTAGCAGTTATTTTTTAATTTTTAAATAATAATTATTTCCATCCTTTGAGAAATAGACTAAAACTGAATTCAGTGCTCATTATGGTCTCAAATTTAGGGGGTCTTCATACATCAAAAGCCTGTCTTTAGTGATGCTTTACGTGAATGTATCTTCACTGAAATAGTATCTGTTGCCTGGAACTCCTTTTTAACTGGCCTGAAGAGCATTACATAATCATAATGTGCCTTATTTAAAACAAGGCTTCTGAATCACTTGACCTAGTCTACTTTATGTAACTGGTTTATGGCCCTGAATAGGCTTCTCCTTCTTGTCTAAACATTGCAATACTGTCTTGACTATTAGCACATTATCCTTAAGGACGTTTCTCACATTTTATGCTAGTTGCTGCCTTGCTTATTTTGCATTATATAACATGGTTACTCACAATTCAGTTTGCTTACCCTGACCAGACCTCACTGCCTGCTTACCTTAAGCTTGACATAATATTGAGATAATAGGTTTATAGGTATTTATTGGTTATTATTCTACAGTTCCTTATATATTTGTATGTCTGTTCTGTTGAAAATCACCAGTTGGTAGAATAAAAATGTATAAGAAATTGGATTATTGTGTTGTATACTCTAATTTTAGCACATTTAGTTATGTATTAACTAAAACTGTAAAATTCCCCAAAGCAGGCAGAAGACAGCTCGATATGCAGCTAAATCTAAAAACTTGATGAACTAGCAAGTAATTGTACCAAAAAACTTTATTGCAGAGAAAGAAAGTTAGCACTTTCACGGTAATACCATACCGCTTCTTCAGACAAACATGAATGGGGACAGAATAACTTATATACAAATGACATCATCTCAAACAGCTTAACAGCCAATAATACAAACATTCATGCAGCCATATTCTCAGCTTAAAGGCATATGAAATAGATAATATTTACTGGCATAAAATCTGATAAAAAAATATGATAAAAAAATAATAAAAACATTAACATAAATAAAACATGAAAAATATTCATAAATATATAAACAAACAACAATAAACGCCCTGCAGCCGTTTATTCCTTAATACGGGCTTAATGGGGACATGATCATTCAACCCCATAGCTAGGTGTGCCCCCAACCTCAAGATCCACTCCAACTCGACCACCTCAGTACGAGTCACTATATCACCACCTTGCAGACCTGGGCTGATCACACGTAATACCTGGAAGACAAAGTTGTGTTCAGGGACAGTAGACAAAACATGCTTTGCTAAGGAACTAAAATCATATTGCTTCTTCATGCAATACACATGGTCCCTAATTCTTTCTTTTAATCTCCTGTTCATCTTACCAATGTATAATTTATAACAGCACTAACAATGTGCTAAATAAATCACATTCCTGGTGGAGCAATCAGTAGATGCCCTCAACTTCCACAAGTAGCCCATGACAGGGTGCCTAAAGAACCTAGACTTATCTATAAACTGACAAAAATTGCACTTATGACATTTAGATGTACCCATCAAAACTTGGGATCCAGACATAACATGTCTAGGAAAACATAACTGTTGCCTTAAATTACTGTGGTTCTTATATACAAATCTATGGCCATCTGCTAATATATCGGAACATCTGCTGTCAGTCTGTAAAATATGCCAGTTCCTGGTAACTATATCTTTCACCATATTTACACCATGGGAAATAACAAAACAATGGCATGTGGTCAACAGTGGTTGAGTTGGAGTGGATCTTGAGGTTGGGGGCACACCTTGCTATGGGGTTGAATGATCATGTCCCCATTAAGCTTGTATTAAGGAATAAATGGCTGTAGGGCATTTATTGTTGTTTATAATTTATGAATATTTTTCACTTTTTATTTGTGTTAATGTTTTTATTATTTTTTTATTTATTTTTTATCAGATTTTTTTATCAGATTTTATGCCAATAAATATTATCTATTTCATATGCCTTTAAGCTGAGAATGTGGCTGCATGAATGTTTGTTTTATTGGCTGTTAAGCTGTTTGAGATGATGTCATTTGTATATAAGTTATTCTGTCCCCATTCATGTTTGTCTGAAGAAGCGGTATGGTATTACCGTGAAAGCGCTTTCTTTCTCTGCAATAAAGTTTTTGGTACGATTATTTGCTGGTTCATCAAGTTTTTGGATTTAGCTGCATATCGAGCTGTCTTCTGCCTGTTTTGGGGAATTTCACAGTTTTACAGTTTTGTTTGGTTGCTGCAGTTGGGTTTGTTTATGTATTAACTAAAATCTATGAAGGAATTCCTTATGATGAATTAATTGTTTAAACTTTATTACTTACTCACCCTGCCACACAGCTCACCAGCATCACGAAAGACAATCTGGATGCAAGTAACAGCGAAATAAAGGGGTCTGTGTCTGTGATGTTCTCAACTTTTTGTTTAAAAAATAAGGTTCAGTAAACTTTAATGCTGTTTAAAAATATACAAGGACTGTAAAGGGATAGTGCCCTAATTTAACAAAATTATAGGATACTGTCAGCTGACTTCCATCTCCAGCATTAATTTCTAAGTGTAAACTTAGTGTAAATTTAATCAAAAATTAGAGTAAATTTTAGAGTATATTTGAAATACTGTAGACTTTTTGTACTGATGTGGTAGTATTTATAGCAATACCAGATAAATATAATTTCTCTGTGATAGTATTTACACTATTTCCACCAATAATGGTCCAAATATACTTCAATTATTTTTTACACGAAAATCTATTTTTAGATTTATTTTTATTGTTATAGTCTGTGGTTGCCTTATAGGAAAACTGTAAGCTGGAGTTACTGTATGATGCTGGAGTGGTTAAGAGCTGCCTTGTAAGGAAAGTTATGTAGGACAAGCATAGTGTTCTCGTCATTTTGGTCAGAGCCATACATTTTAAGATGTGTGTTTCCTTCTCTGACCATCTACCTCACCTTCACACTTAGTCGAATCATTGCTGATGTCCTCCACCTCCTCCTCCATCTGTCCCTTACCCTACAAAGGTCTAGTTTATAAGCAGACTCTTGAAAAGGTTGCCTCCCAAATTTAAGTTTTGGTTGGGAAGTTTTCTAACACCTGTAGCATTAACTGAATTTCTTTTCTCTGTCTCTTTTTCTTTGAGCACTTTTTACAATAAAAGACACCCTTGCACAAAATCCCTGCATTCCCTTTACATGCTCACAACACAATTTATATGTATTTGCCCATGCATCCTTCACTCAGGTTGTATTTGCTCATGTCAGTTTTGTCCCTGCATGATTTCCACTGCATTATTTGTATTAAATCTCATGGGTGTAGCACCATTAAGGTTTAGTCAGAGATGCACAAATATTATAGAGTGTTTTATTTTTTTTTTTGAACAGAGGAGGTAAAGGGGGTTAATTACACTGACAGATGGAGAAATTTAAACTGCTGAGTATATTATAAATCTAGACATTTCTTGAACCCACCGAAAGCCCTGTATGGATTATGAATATGTTTATATTTAGCTTCAAAGGTGGGATTAAAAATTAAGCTAACTTTATAAGAAGTGGAAGAGGTTTAAAGACTGTTATAATACTTTTTAAGACTATTGTAACTGATTATAATAAAATAAAGTTTGGAACTAGCCTGATATTTATTCATTATGGGTCTTGCAGAAATTTTGCACCAGTTGCAACAATTATGAACAACAGTAGTGATATTGTTTATTTAGCAAATAGTTCTGCATTCTCCAGATATTGCTCTAATAACCTAAAACCTGATATTGACAATAATGAAATTCTTCTACCTGGATACAACATTCTACAAGCAGACAGAAAGGGCAAGAAGGGAGGCAGAAAAGATATTTTATTTAAAAACATCCTTACTGTGGAAGCCATAGAAAATAAAGCCCCCATCTTTGAAAATACAGAAATGATTTTTACAAGGTTAAAGATTAATTCAAACAAATTTGTAAATATAATAGGTAGATATATACCCCCCAACTAACAACCTCACTAAAGTTGAAAACATGCTACATTGGTCCTCTGAAACACTGCTCCAGCAAACAATAATCATGGGTGATTTCAATTTAGACTGATTAACCTGCAACTCCCAAAGTCCTACTTATCATATCAACCTCCATCGCTTCTCCCAAATCATTTAAACACCCACTAGGACTGACAAGGTATCAAATAGGCACTCTGTCCTTGATTGTATTTTAACAAGTAGACCATCTCTCTCATCTCACTATGGCTGTCTCCCAGATAGCCTCAGTGACCATCTTCCTACCTTTCTGATCAAGGTTTGAATAAATCCAGCAAAACAGACTACTTGTCATCAAATAAGGAACAAAACAAACTTTGAACCCCACTACTTCATATCTACCCTCAGACTTGCCAATTGGGCAACACTTAAGCAAGTCCCCCTAGAAGATGCTATTAAATATTTTAATTCTAACTTCCTAGATATCTTGAACATACAAACTCCTCCCAGAACTATATGAATAAAATCTAATGTTGCCCCTTGGCTAAGCAAAGAAACCAGACCCTATTAAACCAAGAGACACAGCCTGGGATCAATAGCACAAAATTATATCTGAAGCTGCCAAACAGGCATACCAGGAGCTTAGAAATAAAGCAAAGACACTAGTCAAACAGGATGAGAGAAGCTACTATCATAATATTCAAAGAAAACACGAAAATAACCCACAAAAATTCTGGTCAACAGCAGACATACTGTCACCAGGTAAGCCAGCACACCCTTCCCATCTACTCCTAACAATCAGGAGCGGCCTTAGGTCAACTGGTGCCCTAGGCAAAAGGGTTTCACAGCGCCCCCACCACACCACTTGGTGCCCCCATCCTGGTCTACTTACAGCAAATAAATACTAGAAAAGCACCACGGCTAGACTGGCGCCCTAGGCAGCTGACTAGTTGGCCTATTCCTAAAGCTGGCTATGCTAACAATACAGATAGTATAGCCTCCCAATTGAATAAGTACTTCACCAAAACAATTTTAGCTCTCTCTAAAAAATTCAGCTCCCCCCAACTCTAGCTCTTCCTATATCACATAATAATACCAACACCTTTTCCTTACAACTTGTCTTAAGTGATGTTATAAAAAAATTGCTTAAAGAAACTAAAGCCCACTACCCTTGCAGCTGATAAACTACCAGCAGACGGGTCTATATTAGAACACCGAAGTTTCAAAACTTTAAATGTTCTAATATTGAACCCTATTCAACGAAAGCTGAAAACATCGAACATACAGAACAGTGAGTTTTTTCTTAGGGAAAAAATTCACTGTTCCAAAACACATACACACAACACAAGCACACCAAACAAACAGAAATCCACATACATACTCCTAAAATCTTACACCTAACCCTACACTAAACTATACATACACCACTAACTATCCACTTACCTTAACCCAAATCCTAACCATAAGGTCAGTCACTATCGCACACTCACCTCACCCGCACCCTAACCCTAACTCATCAAACCCACCCTAACCCTCAAGTCCACACAATCGCACACATACCTAACCCACGTCCTAACCCTAACTCACCTAACCCGCCCAAACCTTCACGTCCACACAATCGTACACATACCTAACCCACACCCTAACCCTAACTAACCTAACTCACACTCAATCGTACACTTACCTGAACCTGACTCATAACTTTCCATCACAATGCTAAAAATACCGAAGCAACAGAAACGGACAACCAAATTCTTTCCCTAGGAAAAAATTTGGTTTTCTGTAGCTTCGATATTTTCAGCGCTCGCTTAATACGGGTCGATATTAGAACATTCGAAGTTTTGAAACTTCAGTGTTCTAATATAGACCCCAGCAGACTACCTTAGAATCGCTGCTGATGCAATTGCCTACCTTGTGTCCATCATTATTAACAGATCCATATCCGAACACCAAGTCCATGCTATTTGGCAAATTACACACATAATTCCTTTACACAAAGGTGGCAGTTCAATAGAATTGTCCAATTATTGGCCAATTGCTCTCTTATCACCCTTATCCAAGATCCTTGAGAGATGTATACACTCATAATTTATAGACTTCTTACTCACTAACAAACTTCTATCCAATACTTAACTTGGATTTTTCCCCTACCACAATACAACTACTGCTCTCATGACTTTCATTAACACAGTTAATCAACACAGAAATAATGGCAAATTTATATCCTCTGTCTTTCTCGATCTATCAAAGGCCTTTGATATGGTATCACATATTAAACTTATCACAGTACTCTCTGCTCTGAACTTGTGCCAATCTACTCTTGCCTGGTTCCAATACTACTTAACTGGGTGCCAGCAAGCAGTACAATGGCAACAAAATCTCTGTCCTCTTCAACCCATTACTCTAGGAGTTTCTCAGGGGTCTATCCCAGGCCCCCTGCTTTTCACACTGTTTACTAACAACCTCCACATTTCAGCTCAACGTGCTTCTGTTGTGCAATACGCAGATGATTGCACACTAATATGTGTTGCTCATTCCTTACAGCTACAAGTCATAACTCAAGACTCTTTCTCAGCAGATGAAGCATGGCTAAGTAACTCCCAACTAATTCTGAACCCTAACAAAACTAAACTCATGCTATTCCAACCTGCAAGACCCACTGCCCCCATTCAACATTGTATCCATGAATAATACCATAATTTCACCACCCACAGCCCATACTAAGCTTCTGGGGGTAGTGATTGATAACAACATGAGATCTGATATGCATATAGCCCAGACCATAAAGAAAGTGCACAAAAAACTTGGCTCACTATACAGAAATAAACAGTAATGTACAAATAACACAAAATCAACCATTGCACAAACACATCTTATCTCAACTCTCTTGTATGCCTCTCCAGTTCTAAATAACCTAGGGAAATCTGATTTATCAAAACTAGACTCATGTCAAAACAAAATTCGTAAATTTTCCACAGACTATCCTTTCAGGTCACATCACTGCATAACACTCAACCAACTCAATTATTTATTATTTATTGATTTGACATTTGTTGACCGGGTTAGTCCAACTGAACCAAAGTCCTTTTTCAGTGGAGGCCAAGGGAGAAAAGCTCCACAAATTACAAAAAATCAAGTAGAAAAACAAACACTCAGAAAACAATAAAAAGTAAAGGTTAAGAAGCAAGAGTTACAAATTAAAATTAAAGAGAATATACAAAAATGTAAAGTACATGATTAACAAATTAAGGGAGTATGCACATATTTACATCATTCAAGTCAAGCTGAGCAGACCTTTCACAGAATAAGTCTATAGTACTTCATTAAGCTCAACAGCAAATATGCTGTAGATAAAGAGGAAAAGTTATTAGAAAGAATAGGGAGGTGGTTGTGAGGAAGGTGATGCTTATGGTATGAAATATTCAGGGTGGGTAGTTATAGTGACAGATCCATATCCTGTTTAGATAGTTTTACTAGCAGTTTTGAATTTATTTGGGTGACTGATATTTCTAATATCCAAGGGAAGTTTATTCCAGGATTGAGCTGGGAAGTGACTGTACAGGTTTTGCCCTATTTTTGTTTTAGGCTTGTATATTTGGAGCAGGTTTTGTTTGGAGCTTCGCAGAGACCTTGATGGGGAGGTTAGAACTTCCTGAAATCTTACCGTATAACCAACTTACTATAGCCCATAAAATTCTTAACCAACCTGAGAATACCCCTGTCCTTTAAAATCGCCTATACCCCTACTCCACTAATCATGTCCTTCGCTCTAGCAATAAATCGCTAAGAAATGTAACCAAGTCCAACAATGCTGCAGGAGACTCTCTCTTCTCAAAGTGTATAGCTAGCATCTGGAATACATTGCCTATAGATATAATATCTACTACTAACTTACCTCATTTTACAAAAAGACTTAAAAACTCACTTATCCAAAACAAAGCTATGCTCTTGCACTAGTCCTGGTTAGTTTCTGTTTTCCTAGGTTTCTAACTCTGAAACTAAGGTACAAATATTTGCAAGGATATACCCCCACACCTCACATTTTGTCTATGTACATGCCATCTAATAATTTTTATTTATGAATATCTAACATGCCCTTTTTTACATTGTAGATTTTCTTAAAATGGTGTTTATTTACGTTTTCTCTGAGATCTTATGTGGAACATGCTATACATGATATGTGCATAATACTTTTACTCTGTGTTATTTGTGTTAATAGAATACAATTCTCTGTGTTACATGTAATCTTGTTTATGTATATGTCAACATTTCTTCTATTTTATTTTGGAGCTTTTCTCCCCAGGCCTCCTCTGAAAATGTACTTGTGTCCAGTCAAACTTTCCCGGTAAAGAAATGTTGTTGTTGTTGTTGTGTCTTTCGGCTTTTCCCGGTTAGCGGTCACCACAGCGGAACTCCGGTCCGTTAATGATTGGCAGTAGATTTTTACATGCCAAGTTGCCAGCTCTGATGCACAACCTTCAATGAAGGTACGCCCACTCACGCATGTCTCCACACAGAAGACGCTCTAGCTGAGAATCGAACAGGACAACATCGTGCTGTGAGGCGACAACGCTACCGCAGCACCACCACAATAAATAAATTGATACTATAAATGCAAATACATTGGCAACTCCTGATGTAACTATGAAAGGTGTTTACATGTTTTGGCAAATATCATTTGTTTTAGTAACACAAGCCATGGATGTGCATACAGATCACATTGTGTTGGGGAATGATTTTTTCATAAAATATGTATTTGTTTTATTATGTGGTCAGTTTAAAAGCATTTAAACATGTTCAAAGGTACATATTTGTACCAAAAATAGCTACTGAGCTGATAATTGTTATAAGCCTACAACATATGAAGATGTGTTTGTCTCTTAGTTGCATGGAGCACAGTATAGCATGTTCTGTTGTATTAGTGCATTCAGAGTTGCTATGAAAGAGTTTAAAAGAGAATGCCTGAAGTACTGTATATTTTTTTGCTGGTCAGACGACAATTAGATTTCAGAAAACTATGAAAAAGAGACTTACCTGATACATGGTGTATGGAATTTAATTATTCAGTTTGACAGCAATACTTTGCATACTCCTAAATGTAATATATAACAATTACAACATGTTTCCTAGTGAATACTACTACATGCAAATGAAAATTTTGTAACTGCCGTGGGAAATCTTGGCATGTTTTGCCTTACTGTGTGGTTCTAGGTAAGCTGATGTTCATAGTTTTGTGAAATGAATGCTGTGCTGCTACTGCATAAGGGGATGGGTAAATGCTTTCCTCTTGTGTCTCAAAATGGGTACCCATCCAATTGTCAAATGCCCACAATGTCAGATGGCTAATTGAAACAGAAATATAGATGGCCATAGCATCAGCCCATAGAAGTAAACAGGAACTGCTTTAGCTGATGTCGTGGAACAGTGGGCATTGGAGAACTGGCCCTTCCCTACTGTAGTGTGATCTTGAGGGTTGATGTATAAAGTCTTTTTTTTTTTTATATATATAGCCAATGTTATGGGCAGCCACAGTGGTGCAGGGGTTAGCATTGCCACCTCACAGCAAGAGGTTCTCTGTTTTGGCTGGGGTGCCTTCTGTGCGGAGTCTGCATGTCCTCCCTGTGGTCGCGTGGGTTTCCTCCGGGTGCTACGGTTTCCTCCCACATCCCAAAGACATACTGTAGGTGGATTGGACACTCTAAATTGGCCCTAGGTGTGAGTGTGTGCATGTGTGTAACTTCTGTGGAAGGGTGGGCACTGGGCCGGCAACTCGGCATCGTAAAACTCCACTGCCAATCATGAGCGGACAGGTGATCCGCTGTGGCGACCCCTAACCGGGAAAAGCTGAAAGAAGAAGAAGATGAATATACAGCCGATGTTATGGCCATCAATATTTCTGGCTTGATCTTTAGCTGTTTACCATTGTTTCTGTTCAACAATCAATCAGGAATCTGTCTCAGAATTAGGGAGCAAAAGATGACTCCCTCAGGTTTGTTGTAACCTGGCACTGCATTGACAAATGTTTGGATGGGTGCATATTGAAAGGCACATTATGCTCAATGACTGGTTTAATGAGTGCTGAGTACAGTGAAAAGAATATATCACTGGATCTGGATGCCGTGCCTTTACATACAAGCTGTGCAAAGAAAAAGGATTTCCTTGCAACAGTGCATATGTGGTGATCAAAGGACAGTTCACTGTTGACATAGGTTCCCAGATTCCTAACAATTTCACTGGTGTGTTGTTAATGTGATAATTACAAGGGGAGTCAGCTATTTGTTTGGGACAGGTCCTCTTGGTGAATCGTGGTGTCCTCTGTGGAGTTTATGATGGCACCAAGTTTGCAGTCATCTGCAAACTTGGGTGGCCCAAACCCTTAACATTAACATTAACTTTGACCTCTGAGAAGTAAACATCAAAGAGGAGTGCCCAAGGACTGTACCCTCAGGTACACTGTTAGTGACAGTTATTTTGGTGGGTTTTGAGCCACCCACCCTAACTTTCTGGGTTCTGTTTGTGAGCCAGTTTGCTATCCAGTGAGTTACATAATGATTGGGAGAGTTTATCTATAATACCTGAATGTGGAATGGTGTTGAATGCCTTTTCCAGGTCTAGATATGTGGCATACCCTGTTTTGCCTTCACCGATTGCTTCGGTAACTTTTATGATGAAGCCAACCAGTTTAAATAAGCAAGACCCTCCCTTGACAAATACAAACCAGGTTGAGTAGTGAGTCTATAGGTTACCTACATCTTTATTTATTAATTTGATAATGATCCTTTTCATAGCTTTACAAATCAGACTGGTCAGGCGTATGGGTCTATGGGTTAATCAGGTCATCACACAGTTTTAGTAGATTAGCCTTTACATAATCTTTGAATACTCAGATAGAAGATGTTTCAGGCTTCAGTCTTATGGTGAATGTGATTTGACCAGGGTGGAAGTTACAACTGGTGGGGAACAAAGCTGCACCATATTGCTAAGGACCAAGCCCAAGATTTTATTGCCCTTGGATGAGGTACAGACTAACTGATCAGGGAGTTTGTATTAATGAAGTCCAGAAATCCCTGGGCAGATATGTTTAAGGATCTATAAGTTTCCCTGTTTATTGAGGGGTAGGTGAAGACTGCTTGGAGAAGGGTATTGGACTTAATTCACAGGCATTCAAAACTAGTTATAGAGGAGGTATGGGCCAAGGGTGACATAGAGAGGGTCCTGTTGTTAGCTGTGATATGATAAGGAGTTTTGTTATTAGTAAGTTGGGTGTGCAGGAGTTCCAGATCTTTATCTTGTCTAACAAACTTGGAGATTAAGTGTTTTTTTAAGAATAGAGAGACACTGCCATCTTTAGTGCCTTTGTCTAATGTGGTGAGCCTGAACATGCGACAGGCATTGAAACCATGCACTAATGGAGTGCTTTCAATGGCCTTGAACCAGAGATCTGTGATGATGCATTTATCAATGTTTCTCGAATAAGGAGTGCTTCTAGGGAGTGGAGTTTTTGTTAAGTCTCCTAGTACTGAGCAGCAATACCATAATGTTATCTGGATTCAGTTTAGGTATGTTGGAAACTTTAGAAGAGTGATATTGCCTAACAAAGGCACAATGGGAGTGGATGAAGATTTAGGTAATACACGAAAGCCATGGGGAAAGGTGCAGGTCTTCAGTGACAAAGCAGTAGGGAATGACTGCCATTTCTTTTCAGGCTGATATACATTGTACCCACTTTCAATGAAACCAGAAGCTAAGCCAGTTTTAGAAATTAATTATCTTAGGTTCATCTTGCGGCATCATTCTTGGTGACCCAGAATGCTGATGAAGGTTAAGTTCATACCAGATTCAAATACATATACTGAGAGCTCCACCTTGACTCTTTTCATATAGTCTAGGGAGGTATATCTCAAGCCATTTACACCCACTTACATTATGAGTGCATCATATATATATATATATATATATATATATATATATATATATATATATACTTGTGCAAGGACGTGGGTGCTTGTGTGATGTGGTGAATCCTGGTATCTGGTAGACAGTTGTCCACAGCCCTGTCTTTGAACAGCCTGGTAAGTGGTGCATCAAAATGCCTCACTATGGAGTCACGGATGACTGACATTGGACTGTGTGGAGGTTTTTTTATGGGATTTTGAACTGTGTCATTGTGTCTCTTAGATATAGGTTTCATGATGGGTGCTGCCTGTCATGTGTGTGCTTGTGAGGTTATTGAAGGTATTTGTTTCTTAGGTCATTCTTAGGTGGCCTTTGTGGCTTAGTTAGGTTATATTTAAGAACCTCAGCATATGTAGGCCTATATGTTTGGACTGAGTTTATGCTTTGATTAATGCTGGGTTGTGTGATACTGTCAATCTGCTTGTTTATTGTTGTGGCTTTGTGAGACAGCTTTGCCTCCAATAACACTGTATACTCCATTTCTCACACACACTGAGTCTTCAACCAGGTTGGCTACAGAGAAGTTTGGAAAATGCAAATGCATTGTTCCTGGTGTTTACTAGTGTAGGCTGAAGAGGGCTTTTTGCCTATGGGTATGAAGTTGATTTACTGGAGGTACTACTTGATTAAAACAAACAATCTAAGTCTACACATAAACAGCAACAAGCAACCTAGTGGGAATGAAAGCCTCTTCATACAACTATTGAAAAGTTGAAGTACAATACAAATTGGGTAATACGTTGTATAGAGAAATGCAAGGCTCTAAATGCCTATGCCTATATAGTGCAATCAGCCATGTCATTGCATGATGGACAGTGCCATGCTAAATCTCGTTCTTTATAACACAGAAAATAAGCAACAAAAAGGTCAATAGAATACTTCAGCCAATAGCAAAATACTTCAATTTAGCCTCTGTAGTAATTAAAGCCGTCAAGTAGCCTGGAAACCTTCTTCTGCTACCAGAAGGTTCCAGTAAACTAATTATTGTAAAAACTCACTACTTTAGCAGTAAAATAAAACATACAGTATCGGTTTACTCAATATTAAGCAATAATGTCAGAGGTCACATGGCCTGATGAATAATGTAATGGGAGAGACTTAACAAAATTTATAGCAACCAATTAACATAGAAAGAGAGTTGGGAATAATTATGTTATCAAATTATCCTATGGTACAAATTACAACGGATACACTGTATTTTAAATACAACTAGAACAGTGTGATGGGAGGAAAAATTGTTAGACACTTAGCTTTCATGCTGACTGGCCTGGAACTGATTTAATGCAAACACGAGTCCTGAACTAGTCTGAATAACATTCACCATATAAGAAAGAAACTAAGGTTTAATACCAACATATATTCCACATAAATAGCAAAATGCAGTGCAACTATTTACTGGAATTACTAATGTAGGCTTAGCTAAAACATATACAAATTTTTAAAACTAACCTAAAAACATATCAATAAATGAAAAGTATTCACTTGTCTTTGTTACTGAATGTAGAGGAACTGTTGTAGACCAGCAGAAGTTGAAATGAAAAGTTACTTTTTGTTTTAAGAGACTTTGTAGCTTTTCAAGAATAGTGTGTGATATAAACCCATGACTGGAGCACTGAGAAGTAGATAAAATCCATGTATCCAGTATTAGAGTACCTGCACTTGTTTTATTTTTATGTAGGTATACTTCCATGATGGGCATGGCTGAAGTGCATAGAGAACTGGCATACTGAGTCCTACAGTTTCTATTTGCTGTTCTCCAAGGTTTTATAGCTTTTCTTATAGAGACTAGATTTGTATTTGTAAAGGACATGTGCATCCACTTAATGCTTTGGAAATCATACCCATTTTAATGTAAGAATATGCCTCCACATCTGAAATCTCAGCTTTTAAAAGATGATTTACCCAGGCATTGGTGATGTACTTATTTATTTATTATTTGATATCCGGGTGGGTTACCTGGTCAGGTGACAATTAGAGTAATAGAAGACAGTTAATACATACATAATACTTAATTGTTTTGTGCAGTAGTTACAGAGAATATCAGTTCATGTACACTTTACAACACATTAGAGTTGAATGTCTGGTATTTCCAATGACATGGGATGTCATCCCCTTTAACAGGAACAAATTGCATTTGAAATAGAGTACAGCACAAGTTTACTTAAGTATGTACATAAACTTTACAACTACAGTAACGTCGACATTCCATCTAAATTTGATTTATTTACAAAAGGTTTTACCTTTGTGCCTTCTAAAAGGTGTGATCTTGTTGACACCTTGGTTGAGCTAAAGTTCTTTACTAGTAAGCTGAATTTAAAAATATTTTTGAGGGTAAAGAACAGAGGGGCAAAATGGGCAACACATCTTTGAGGAAAAGTATTTTTAGTCCCCACCTCCTATAGCTTTATTTGAAAAGCTTTGTAAAGTCAACATTAGGCAAAGCTTTAATAATAGGTAAAGAAAAAGAACAGCGAATGCAGTCACTACGGATAAACTTCACCTTCTCCAAAAAATGTAGAACAATGAACACAAATAGCAAAAATGGAGATGAGAAGACCACAGCATAAAACCAACGATTTATTTCAAATACAAGGAATCAAATAGGCACCAAGTAAGCGCTTTCACATCCAACAGATGCTTCTTCGGACTTCATTCAAACAGAACTTGCATACCATTTAAATACATCATTGATTAAATCATTTGCATTAACAATCAATCAATTACTAGCATTAAAGGTATAACTCTAAAAAACACTAAATTTAAAAATACATACATATATATATAATCAAATACAAGTATAAAAGGTTTATTAAAAATTACTTAAATCTTTCTGCAGCAAGTAAAGGTTTTATAGATGCCCATTCATTAAGACCAGGGCATTTATCGGCCTGTAACTTAACTATCCAATAAAGTTCCTTTTGTTCAGTAACATGTTTCTTATCACCCAGCCTTAAACCACAATCTATACTACATATAACTAAAAATTTGAAAGTATGGCTTTCATTCACCCTAATATGTTTGGCTAATACACTTCTTTCAACATCATCATTATGAATGGCAGAAAGATGTTCCCTAATTCTTTCACGAAGAGACCTATTCGTCATGCCTACATAAAATGATGTACAGTCATTACAGACTGCAAGATATATCAAATCATTAGTGGCGCATGTAGCATTTACTCTGAATTCATATCTAATGCCAGTCGTGGGATGTATGAAAATATTATCCACACTTAATACTTTACATATGTTACACTTCCCACAAGATATTAAATATGGTTTAAACACTCGCTTCTTTTGCGAACATTGTTTATCCGAGTTACATAACAACCTCTTCAAATTATTTTTATTTTTATATCTAAAATGTGGTTTATCACCCACAATCTCTTTAATTTGGGCATTAGTTTGCAGAATAAACCAGTTCCGTTTCACAATATCTCTTACTATGTTAATATTACTAGAATATTGTAAGCTTAAAAAAGCTCTATTTATATTATAATTATCTTTATTTCTAGTTTCAGATATATCCCTAGTCTCCAAATTTGTATTACTCATATCAGGTTTAGCTTTTGTACTTCTTAAATTTTTAACATATCCAAGGTTATGATCCATTTCTTGCCTAGTATATTTACGTTCAACCAACTCCTCCCTAAAAGTATCTCATTCATAAAGGTTCTATCATTAGTATTCAACCTAGATATCCACATACCTTGTCCCTTTATTATATTGCTATATACATATGATGGGTGCATGCTGTCCCGAGATAAGATGCTATTTCTTCGACATGTTTTTCTATACAAAGTAGTGGAAAAAACACCTTCATAATCTTTCATAATGGCTACATCTAGAAAGTCTATCATTGTTTTAGAAGCTTTTGATGTAAATGTCAAAAAACTTGTACTTTCGCTTAAATGCTCTACAAATTGCATCAACTGCATGTATGAACCAGTCCAAATAAAAAAGAGATCATCTACAAACCATTTATTTAAATAAATATAAGGTTTGTAGGTACCATTCATCAAAATCGCTTCATCCTCCCAATGTGCAAACACTATATTTGCGTAACCGTTGGCACACGGTGTACCCATCGCAACACCTACCTGTTGCAGGTAGTATTTCCCATCAAACAGCATCACATTATTCTTGAGAATGATCTCTAAAAGCATACAAATTAAATCAATTTGTGTCACATCATATGTACTGTTATTTCTTAAATATATTTTTATCGCTTCAATACCATAAGGATGTGGTATAACTGTAAATAAAGAATTTACATCCAATGTTACCAACCAACTTTCTTTCAACATATTTTGGTTGTTCACCATGATAGGTAATAAATCACATAGTAACTGTTTGCTATCATTTAGAATTTGTTCAGATTTATCAACAACATGCCTCAACCACTTCTCAACAAAAACTGGTAGTGGATGGGTGACCTACTCTCTACCAAAAACCTTTACTTGCTGCTAAAAGATTTAAGTAATTTTAATAAACCTTTTATACTTGTATTTGATTATATATATGTATGTATTTTTAAATTTAGTGTTTTTTAGAGTTATACCTTTAATGCTAGTAATTGATTGATTGTTAATGCAAATTATTTAATCAATGATGTATTTAAATGGTATGCAAGTTCTGTTTGAATGAAGTCTGAAGAAGCATCTGTTGGATGTGAAAGCGCTTACTTGGTACCTGTTTGATTCCTTGGATTTGAAATCAGTCGTTGGTTTTATGCTGTGGTCTTCTCATCTCCATTTTTGCTATTTGTGTTCATTGTTCTACATTTTTTGGAGAAGGTGATGTTTATCCGTAGTGGCTGCATTTGTTGTTCTTTTTCTTTACTTACTGATACAGTTTGTGCTAGCCCTGTGGGACATGGCTGAAGGCAGAATGAATGAGCCTGTTAACAACATGAACCTTGAGGTAACTGCTACTACTAGTCTAAATGACTTGTTACAACGAGATATTAATCTATTATTATTGTATGAACCTTCAGAAGAACTAGTGACTGATGGGCAATCTAATTATGATGAGAAAACTTTCATCAATAAGTTGCATGAGTTAGAAAATGAAATCAATAAATTTAAGCAGTTACAATGGCAGCGGCTACACTTTGAAGCATGTTTATCACATCGTGTAATCCCAAGGGGCCTGAGAGTTTTAACCATGCCAACGTCAGGTGAAAGCTATCCAGAATTACTGAAACGTTGGCAGAAAGTTAATCTGGAGACTAGTTTTAAGTATATGGAACTCTTGATTGAGTTCCATAAGCCCACTGAAGATATATTATTAAAGAATATACTACTGAAGCAGCAACAATTACAAGATCTTGTTCCTGTTACTATATTTGACAAAGCCATTAACAGACTTTGTGACAGTGTTAACTTTCTTGAGCAACAACTTATAAATAAAAAAAAAAAAGAAAATGGATAGAGACTTAAAAGATTTTCGGGCCAGGAATGTTTTCACTTGGCCCAGGCGCTATGACAATAATAATGAACATATGATACATAGTTCCAACAGTAAGGAATCATCTGTTACATTTGGGAATCAGCTAAGATTAGAATCGACCGATACTCCAAAAAATAATGTTTCTGTCAATGCTACTACTGTGACTAATTGCTCTATTGATGGTCAGAATATCAATAGTCTTGACAATTTTATGGTGACTCCTGCAACATTAAAAGAGTCCCATATGTTGGAACCTATTGTACGAAGAAAAGAGTTGGCATCGACTACAATTCCAAGTTCAGTGGATTCTTTGTCCCCCCTTTACCCATTCGCAAATTGGAATGGCCCAGGAGAGGTCGATCAGTGAGTTGAGGAATGAAGCGAAGGCTGCCCATCACAGGAAGGAGCTCCGAATCGTACGATAAAGAGGATGTGGGAACAGAAACAGACTTAAACATGTTGGTTTTTAATTTATCTCAACGTCGATTAACGACATATGAACACAGTCTACTTCAGCATGGGTTAACTTTTATATCATCGTCTGATACACAGTATGTAGATACCATTTTGGACATTAAAACTTTTGCACGTAATGTGATGTTGACAACCATGTTTAGTTCTGATAATTCTTCTAACAACTCTTTCAACAGTTTTAAAAAACCCAGTACGTTTGTACCTGAGTTAAATGCGTCTTTAGAGACATTTTGTAATGTGTGTGAGAATGACTTAATGTCTGTTTTTATGAAAGATGGAAGAAACTTGAAAGGAAAATTTCATAATTTGACAGTTAGTGAGCATAAGGCTTTACGAGCACTGCAGATTGATGTTTCTATATGTATTAGACCAGCTGACAAGGGAGGGGGATTGTGATATTGGATACTACATATTATGAGAGGGAAATGATCAATATGTTAAATGACAAACAGGTATATAAGATAGTAACATTATCAGAAATTGATCTGATTTGTAACTATGTGTTTAGTATGTTGAATGATTGTTTTTTGAGCCATATTATATCTAAGCCATTACTGGATTATTTTTTGATTTCACATCCTGTTATACCATTGATTCAAGGCCAACCTAAGCTATACAAAAATTCTAGCAACCCCCCACTCAGACCAATTGTGTCTGGTAGAGGGTGGGTCACCCATCCACTATCAGTTTTTGTTGAGAAGTGGTTGAGGCCTGTTGTTGATAAATCTGAACAAATTCTAAAGGATAGTAAACAGTTGCTATGTGATTTATTACCTGTCACGGTGAACAACCAAAATATGTTGAAAGAAATTTGGTTGGTAACATTGGATTTAAATTCTTTATTTACAGTTATACCACATCCTTATGGTATTGAAGCGATAAAAATATATTTAAGAAATAACAGTACATATGATGTGACACAAATTGATTTAATTTGTATGCTGTTAGAGATCATTCTCAAGAATAATGTGATGCTGTTTGATGGAAAATACTACCTGCAACAGGTAGGTGTTGCGATGGGTACACCGTGTTCCAACAGTTACGCAAATATAGTGTTGGCACATTGGGAGGATGAAGCAATTTTGATGAATTGTACCTACAAACCTTATATTTATTTATATAAACGGTTTGTAGATAATCTCTTTTTTATTTGGACTGGTTCATGCATGCAGTTGATGCAATTTGTAGAGCATTTAAACAAAAGCACAAGTTTTTTGAGATTTACATCGAAAGCTTCTAAAACAATGATAGACTTTCTAGATGTAGCCATTATGAAAGATCATGAAGGTGTTTTTTCCACTACTTTGTATAGAAAAACATGTCGAAGAAATAGCATCTTATCTCGGGACAGCATGCACCCGGCATATGTATATAGCAATATAATAAAGGGACAAGGTATGCAGATATCTAGGTTGAATACTGATGACAGAACCTTTATGAATGACTTAGATACCTTTAGGGAGGAGTTGGTTGAACATAAATATACTAGGCAAGAAATTGATCATAACCTTGGATATGTTAAAAATTTAAGAAGTACAAAAGCTAAACCTTATATGAGTAATACAAATTTGGAGATTAGGGATATATCTGAAACTAGAAATAAAGATAATTATAATATAAATAGAGCTTTTTTAAGCTTACAATATTCTAGTAATATTAACATAGTAAGGGATATTGTGAAACGGAATTGGTTTATTCTGCAAACTAATGCCCAAATTAAAGAGATTGTGGGTGATAAACCACGTTTTAGATATAAGAATAAAAAGAATTTGAAGAGGTTGTTATGTAACTTGGATAAACAATGTTCACAGACGAAGCGAGTGTTTAAACCATATTTAATATCTTGTGGGAAGTGTAACATATGTAAAGTATTAAGTGTGGATAATATTTTAATACATCCCACAACTGGCATTAGATATGAATTCAGAGTAAATGCTACATGCGCCACTAATGATTTGATATACCTTGCAGTCTGTAATGACTGTACATCATTATAAGAAGGCATGACGAATAGGTCTCTTCGTGAAAGAATTAGGGAACATCTTTCTGCCATTCATAATGATGATGTTGAAAGAAGTGTATTAGCCAAACATATTAGGGTGAATGAAAGCCATACTTTCAAATTTTTAATTATATGTAGTATAGATTGTGGTTTAAGGCTGGGTGATAAGAAAAATGTTACTGAACAAAAGGAACTTTATTGGATAGTTAAGTTACAGGCCGATAAATGCCCTGGTCTTAATGAACGGGCATCTATAAAACCTTTACTTGCTGCTGAAAGATTTAAGTAATTTTTATAAACCTTTTATACTTGTATTTGATTACATATATGTATGTATTTTTAAATTTAGTGTTTTTTAGAGTTATACCTTTAATGCTAGTAATTGATTGATTGTTAATGCAAATGATTTAATCAATGATGTATTTAAATGGTATACAAGTTCTGTTTGAATGAAGTCTGAAGAAGCATCTGTTGGATGTGAAAGCGCTTACTTGGTACCTGTTTGATTCCTTGGATATGAAATAAATCGTTGGTTTTATGCTGTGGTCTTCTCATCTCCATTTTTGCTATTTGGGTTCAAAGCTTTAATAATAACAATGACAACAAGATTACCATCTAATAAAGGAGGAAAATAAACTATTACATGACTTAAGCAAGAATACCATGACTAGAATCATGAAGCCTGATAAAGGGGGTGGGGCTGCAATTATGGATAAATTTCATTATGTATTTAAGATTTAAAATATTTACATGACAAGGACTATTTTAAGAGTGTGTCCATTAATGAAACATATATAGCCTACTATAAATTGGTTTGTTCTTTCCAAACAAATGGTGGATTTTTGAGGGTAACAAAAACCATAGTGCCGACAATGTTTGGTATCCCCAAGGTGCACAAAAATTTCACTGATTCCCTTTTGAGGCTGATAATGGCTACAGAAGATTCAAAAATCAGAACCACTGGCAATGTACGTGGATTCTAGACTAAAAGGGTTTTTGCATGATGAAAAATATGTTTTGATAGATTTGTGGCACTTTTTAAGACTTTTGGGGGAAAGTGTATTCTTTAGTGATTTCCTATTTTTAGGGACTGATATGAAAGATTTATTCTTGATAATTCCCCATGACGTAGAGATAGAATAGGTTTGTGAAGCACTTATTACCAGTCTAAGATTTGGCCATGATGATATAAATTTGATTTGTGGGGCTATGGAAATGGTACTACATAATCATTTTGCTTACTTTAAAGGAGAATATTACAAACTGGTTAGGGGTGTGGCTATGGGGGTGATGGCAGCCCCCATTTTTGTTAATTTGCTTTGATGGTATACCAACTCCAAGATCGCACCATAGTGGAGGAAATGGCTAAGTCCCAAAGACGGCCCACCGAATTTTTTCCCTGGGAAAAAATTCAATGTTCCGTGACTTTGCTATTTTGCCATTTCAACAGTATCGGTTCGACTAAATAGCATTCGCTATTTAGTCCATTCAATAGCGTCATATAGACCCATATAATGGGTTTTTAACAATCAAATTTGCATTTGGATTTGTTTTGGTATGGGGTATTTTGAACATTTCAGGTGTTTTCATACTTGAAAACAAGATATTGTTTCACAGCTATTTGTGTTTTTACTATGTACTTAACATAATTTTCATGAAACATTTTTATTAAGTTGTAGGCCTAGTTGATAGGAAATTTCCTTTTAATAATAGATTTGTAAAAGTTGAATTAACTGATTACTTTTAATAATATTGCTGCCCTTTTTATTTGATTAAGGGTCCTTTAAAAGGAAAAGGTTCTGATGTTTTAACTAGTTTTGATGAAGTTCCGGTGGAATGAAAGGATTAATGTTACATTAAAGTGGGCTATGAATTTTAAGTGGGGTGTACAGTGAGTTTGTCATTTTGTTTTCATTGTACATAGTAAGATTATGAGTTTTATACACTCATGTTCTTTCAGCAAACACATATAGAGAAACTTTTAGCAGTAAGTTGAATTTACATATCCAATATTTATAATAGTAGGACACACTCACTCAAAATTTCTTCAGATTACAAATTATAAACACAGCATTGTATAAGATATAATGCTATGTTTATGATGCATTGTTAATTAACCATTGTCCCTAAAACATCTGCAGGAGGATTCATCTATTAGATATTTTTGGGTGATTTCTTGAAGTATTTGATGGATGACTGTTTTTTTTTTATTCTGTGGTAAGTGGTTCCCAATCTGGAGGAAGCTTTTTTGCCTATTGAGGTTTTGAATTTTGGTCTGTTGAGGATGAGAGAGGTAGTACATATTTCTGTAGGGTTGAGACTTTTAATACTTTCTCAGGGGATGTTTTAAATCTGCATAGGTCTGTTGGTGAATTCAATGACTTTTCTGTCATTCCAATGAGAATGGAATACTTGATGTTGCAGTTAAAGAAAATATAAGCTCCAGACATGAAAATGCTGGTACCCATTTTAGATACTTACAGTGGAAATTACTTAGACTGCAGTCTCTTATATTTTTCAGAACTGTTGCTACTACTTTGTTGTGCTAATGGGGACAGTCATTCTCTAGGATATTGCTTTCTATAAAGATTTCTAGGTGGAAGATGGTACACAAAAAAGGACATGGAACCATGCTAGAATGTTGTAGTTCCTGTAAACAGATTATGTGAAGAGATGTCAGGCTTAAAAGATGAGTGTTGCCATTTGCAGTGGATGTGTGAAGTGAATACTCTTTTAAGAATATTTTTTATGTTAACCCTATCGTTATGGGCTTAGCAGAATCTGTACCTACCTTTGAATAATTACTGAAATGTACCTCAAGGTGTGCTTATGTACATGCACATGTGTGTGTGAGTTCACATGATTGTCTTATGACTATGCCTGTGTTTCTGTGTGTGTGCATGTGTTGGTCTGTGCCTCTGACTTTAACTTAAAGAACTACTGAGTGAAGTTCCTCTGTGAAATGCTGCAGTGGTTTTATGTGAGCTGAAACATGTATTTGCTTTTTGGGGATGTTCTATTTTTATAACCTACACTTCCTTAACTCGCTGTGTTAGTTTCAGTTAACAGTATTCGGTGTTTGCACAGACTATTTACTTAATCAAATTGCTTACATTTCTGTAGTACTTGTTGTGATCATGTCATTTGCAATGGAAATATTTCCTAGGCTATTGTAATACATATTCCATCTGTGCCACTGTGGAAAGGGACTGTGACTTGGCATGGGTGACCAAACATCTTTCTCAGGCATATCTAGAAATAACTAATACTGCTTCATAAATTTGCTGTGTGCTGGACAGGAGTTCTTTATTTCCACTGCCAAAGCTGTGACACTTTGATGTACAACTGAATATATATTGCTGTCTTTTCACACATGCTGTCAGAGCAGCCTCCAAGTAATATTCTTTCTATCACCGCCCACTTTTGTCTAATTTCTACAACCCCCCAGTGCTCTATATTCCAAACTGCACCCCACGCCTACATTCTTCAAATTCCTGGATCTGCTACTGCAGATGTACCATTCACACCTATGCAAAAACATTTTGCAGGTACCAGCTAATTCATGGTCACTAATGCATTGCCTGATCATGTGTGGCAGCTAGAGGCTCATCAATCATTTCTGAGGAGCCATGTTGTATGTGTGCCCATCATCATCAGCTATTCTCCTAATGTGCCTCATCACTGGCAAACAGTCCTGTTGTGTCTGTTCACAACCAAGCACTACAGTACCAGTCATAGCAGGTGACATTGTTGTAACAGGAGCTGCCAGATGTGTTTGTGTCTACATGTTGTGAGTTAGAGGTTGTGTCTTGTCAAGTCACACTATCATCCATGAATGTGCAGAATATCAGTGCCTGATCAGAAGTATTAGCTTCAGCAGAATATCATTCAGCCTTACAGAGACACACACACACACACACACACACACACACACACACACACGCACACACACACACATGCGCACACACACACACACACACACACACACACACACACACACACACACACACACACACACACACACACACACACACACACACACACACACACACACACACACACACACACACACACACACACACACACACACACACACACACACACACACACTGGCAACTGAATCTATACTGAAGGCAGCATGCGCACCTGTCAAACAATGACATCCTGAAGTCACTCTGTTATATTTTAATAGTGTAATAATTAGCCAGTATGAATTACAGTAAACATATGCCAGCCCCTGTACCTTGATACAACCTGCTGACTTCTTGTGGGTCCCATAATAACATAGACACATAATGTGACCACCCAGAGCTTCTTTCTGTTATATTATAAAGAAGAAAACACATGTTTAATATATGACACATGGATATCCTGAATGTGCAACATGGCCTTGACTCCCTGAAGGCACTGTATATGCTCAAAATTGTCACTAGTACGTGCTTCAGTAATTAATAAACCCATAATATGTAACTACAGTGTAAGCTAACAACTGTAATTATGTACCTGCTTGTACAGGAGGAAGCACCAGCTTCACTGCTACCTCCTGGTATGTACCATATTGGGCCATGACTGTCTACTAAGACAAGGAACATTTTGATATGACTTCCAAGCAAGCTGCTCACTAATCAACAGCTTAACTTCAACTCTCCCAGTGTGAAAAAAGAAACTGAGAAATAAGAGCTAGTAATTCTGCCAGCTTGAGTCAAATTCAGTTACAGGCTTGTAAGTATGCTACCTGGATATCCAGAAAGAAGAAATTTGAAGAACATAGGTTAATAGGTTCATAGGTTTGTACTAGGCTAATGGCCCTGGAGCCTTTATAAGCCTAGCCCATAGAAGTGTCCTGGCATCGTGCCACATGATGTTAGTCCCCAGTGCCACTGGAGTGATCCCCGAGGTGAACTTTCTATTTCTTGTCCACTCATCAAGATTTTTCTTGAAGAGGGCCAGTGAGGTGCTCTGCTTGACATGTATGGGAAGTCTATTCCAGAGTATTGGCAGTCTCTGGGTTATGAACCTGCCCCTCCAGCATGTTCTGTTGATTGTGGTAATGAGGTTGAGGTCTCTGGAGCATGTGGTGCGGAGGGTTTGGGATTTCTTTAGATGTAGTGTTTCTAACAGAGCTTGGTCAGACATGACTTTGTAAGTCAAGCAGAGATCGCCTCTTAGTAGATGATATGAGAAAGAGAATAGCTGAAGTTTTTTGAGTCTGTCCATGTAGGACGTGTTTAAGGCCTAGGATCCTCTTCGTGAGGTACTTTTGTGGTCCTTCCAGCTGTTGCATGTGTCTAGTGAGGCACATGCCAAATGGGGCATTATACTCTATGACTGGTCTAATTAGGAATGAGTAGAGAGAAATGATGACCTCTTTCTTCCTGGATGCAAAACCCTTGGTAATGAGATGTGCCACATAGGACTTTCTGACCAGAGTGGCAGTGTGGTGGTCGAAGGAGAGGTTGCTGTCAGCCTGTGTCCCCAGATCTCTTATAACACCTTCAGTGTTTAGTGGGCTCCCATCAATGTGGTAATTAGTGGTACTGAGTTTTTCCCAAAGGGGATGACGATACCAGTCATTGGTCTCAATGAGGCCTTTCTGTAGTATGTCTGCATCACTTGGGGAGTTCATAATGGCTCCCAGCTTGCAGTTGTCTGTGAATTTGGTCAGCCAAAGTCCCTCTGTGTTGGCCTGTACTTCTGAGAAATAGATGCCAAACAGGAGAGGACCCAGGACCGATCTCTGTGGGACTCCACTTGTGACTGGTCAGCAGTCTGACTTGGAGTTTGCTACTTTCACACTGTGGGTTCTATCTGTGAGCCAATTTGCAACTCACCTAGTGATATAGGGGTTGATGCCTAGTTTGGTGAGTTTATCAATAATTCCTGAGTGGAGAATGGTATCAAAAGCCTTGGCCAAATCAAGGTAGGCTGTATGAACTGCCTTGCCCTCATCGACAGCTCTGGTGACTGACTCAAAGAAGTCAACCAGGTTGAGCAGGCATGATCTACCTTTCGCAAAACCAAATTGAGTGGGATCTTGAGTTTGGAGATTCCCTATATCCTTGTTAATTAGGTCCATGACGATGTGCTCCATAGCCTTACATATCAGACTCATCAGGCTAATGGGGCAATAATTCCCAGGGTCTGTAGTCACTCCCCCTTTATGGAAAGGGATGACTGTAGCAGTGCACTATTCATTAGGGACAAAGCCTAAGGTGAGGCTGAGATTGAACAGGGGACACAGATGTGGTACCAGTTCACTTTGTAGTTCATGAAGAACACATCCAGGGATATTGTCTGGTCCCATGGAAACTGTATTCTTGGCCTTGGACAATGCAGCTTTAACCTGTGCTGCAGTAATGCTGGGTGCCTGGCATTCCTCCGGTATTGTGATTGGTCCTTTAGGGGAGGAGAGAGGGGAAAAGTTAGCACTGAATCTGATGGCCAGTATGTTGGCAATATCTGCTGGCTCAGTTTAGGAGGTACCATTGTGCAGTAATCAAGAGCAAACCTGAGTATTGCCATGGAGATTCTTGATATAACTATAGAAGGCTTTGTGGTTGTTTTTAGTGTTTGCTGCAATTCTGCCTTCATAGATGGCTTTAGAGGTTTTGATGAGGGATCTCAACTTTTTGTTGTGGCTAATAGGGAAGTTTTTCCAGTTTTGGGACTTCAGCTTTTTCTGCAACAGTTTCTTCCTTCTGTTGTAGAGTTTATTAATGGCAGGGTACCACCAGATTGGCTTCCTTTTTGTGGAGGAAACGTCTTGGTTCTGTTGGGTATGGCTAGTTCCATGCATTTATGTACATGTTCGTACAATACACTGGTGTATGATTCAGCAGTCATGCATCTATTTTTCCATTAACATGAGTGCCGTGAAGTTAACCACCTCTGTTTTTAGGAGCCCAAAGTCAGCTTTGGAGAAGTTTTTCATGGTGGTTACCTTTGCAGTGGGTGTGGTTGAGATTTGGATTTCCGTGGTGATTACTTTGTGATTGGATCTAACCAGGGAGGAATTGACTATTGGTGTAGAGCAACAGTTGCCCATGTTAGTAATAACCAGGTCAAGGATGTTGCTTCCTCTAGTGAGGGTAATAATGAGCTTGTCCAAGGCATTGGAATTGGTGAATTCCAGGAAGCGTTAGGCCAGTGTATTGGTGCATGAGTAGTTTTCCCATTTGATGGAGGGGTAGTTGAAGTCACCAAGTATGAGAGTGTTTGGTTGGACCCTAATAGTTTCCAGGGTACTTAGGAATGTGGAGTGAGAATCTTGGGACATGGTTGGAGACTTATAGCAGGCTATGACCTGAACTGACATCTTACCCAATATTAGTTGTACCTTAAGTATCTCAGATGTGTTATGCTGGGTTACTAGTCTGGACGTGTACATATCCTTTATGAATATGGAGACACTACCACCATTGGAGCTCTGGTCCATGTTCTGCAGCCGAAAAGTGTGGAATGAATTATAGCCTGGCAGTGCATGGGGTGCTTTCTGCTGCTTTAAACCAGGTCTCTTTTACAGCACATGTCGATGTTCTCCATTTTGAGTACTTCAAGCAAGTGCATCTTGAGATTTAGACTTCTAGCATTGAACAGCATGACCCTCAGATTGCATTTATTTATAGCTGTTATGGTAGTAATTTGGTCTTTGGAACATCACCTAAAATAGGCACTATATGGGTGGCAAGAGGCTTAGCCAGTATCCAGAAACCCAGGGGTGACAGATGCAGGCCATCTCTGGCAAAACATCGAGGTCTGTCAATCATGTCATCCCAAGCAGACAGATACTGGATCCCCTTAGAACGACACCAGAAACTTAGCCAGTTGTTGAAGTCAATCATTTTCTGCTTGTACTGCGGTATCATTCTGGGCAATGGTAGGATGCTGCTCAGGGCTATGGTCATACCTGCCTGGGCCACATAATCCGAGAGCTCCTCCCTGTCTCTTTTCATGTTGTCCAGGGAGGTGCATCTCAGGTCATTCACACCCACGTGGACAGTGACAGAGTCATACTTGTACTTGTTGTGGAGTGACCTGAGTGAGTGTGTAATGTGTCAGATTCTGGCACCTGATAGACAGCTGACTGTTACCTTCTCCTTATTCAACCTAGTGAGTGTGACATCAGCGTCAATCACTATTGAGTCATCTATGATTAGTGTATTGGGTAAGCTGTTTTGCCTTAGGGGCTTAGGTTGAGGGGCACACTGTGTAGATGAGCTATGTGTCTTGTGGTTTGTGCTGTGTTGTGGTGGTTGAGTCCGTTTCTGCCTTGGAGGTCCCTGCTGTTTGGATAAATTTCTATTGAGAGCCTCAGCAAAGGTGGGTGCATGGTTTGTGTTTTTATGTGAAAGCTGTGATGGTGAGTGTTCTGGAGGGCTATATGTTGCATGTGGTGTGGTGCAGGTGTTGACCTTCTCCTCCTGACCAGGTATTCCGGTCTTGGTTTGAGAGTGCATGGCTTCCAATTTGGATATATAAGTGTATCTCACACAAGTCTGAGTGTTGGGAGGTAAGAGGAGAGGGCTGTCTGTGTACATGAGGCAGTTGCTATACTGCCTCAGAATGCCCAAGTTAACCAGGTTAATAGGAGAAAGCACAGGGAACTGATCTTTAGACATCCCTGGAGGGATGGTCATTATTACTAAGTACTGGAGCTGTTTCCTTATATAGTTCTTTTACAGGAAAAATGTCACTCAAGATGTCTGAGTCTGTATAGAGCACTGCCAAGCACTTGAGGGGAAACTAATACATAGACCCTGAAAATTTAAGGATGAAGTATTTAGGCAGATATTCTGAAGTTAGAAAGAAATCAAGCAGTACTTATTGAAACATAACGAATTAGCTTGTCAAGAATGATGAAAAGAGGGGAGTTGCATGAATGGCTACTGCCTGGCAACTACTAATGCAGGTCTCAGCACAGTTTCACTCTGTTAGCATACAATACTCATTTGCTTCTTCTCTCACCAGAAGCAAAATGTTAGCACCACTCCCAAGAAGAGAAGGTTTGGTGATCCACAGTCTTGTCCCAGATGATGCAAGGATCTGCAGGCTTGTAGCCTTTTTCTGGTAGATGCCTTGAATAGCAACCAGGCCAATCAGGTTCATTAAGCACAGACACTCACTTTCATACCAGAAAGAGTCAGGAATCAATGCACTCTGCTCCTACTATCACCAGGATCAGAATATAAGCATAGATTCCAAGCTGTCACCTATAAAGCAGTTATTAAGCTTTCTGGTGATCAGCAGTCTCCAGGAAATAATGTAACTGCACTCCTTCTCTCACCAGGAGAAAACAGATGCACTAATCCCAAGATGACTAATGAGAAGCAGAATGTGGGATCTCCCATAACTGGTGATCTTGTAATAGATGCTTAAAGGTAAGATGAAAAAAAATGGTTTATCCTAAACACTGCAATGTGCACTAGAGGAGTTAGATGGGAAAGTAGGTAACTTAAGTTTTACCTGTCTAAAAGTTTTAGTGGAGAGTCACTGTTTTTAAAACAGCAAGATAGATTGAAAGGGGGTAGTCACTTTTGTATTCTGATACTATGGAATACAGTAGGATGGCCAATAAATTTAAATAGTTGAAGGGGAGTAATTTCACAAAATGATCATTTTGTGCTTACTCACACCAGCCAGTAAAAGCAGAGAAGAAATAAGATATATGGTCAAATTAACATAAGGGGCAGGCAACTGGAAAGACGGTGGTGTTTAAGAACACAACATGATGCTTCAGAGATCATCCACGTGCAACTAACAACAGGCAAAACTGCTATTCAAATTATAGTTTGCTACAGATCACCCACCATGTCCCAGGCCCCCCACTCAACATTCCTGGAAACACTGGGAAACATAAAGGTCCTACCAAACACTCTGATATTGGGTGATTTCAATTACCCAAACATTAACTGGGAGAACTACTCAAGTACAAACTCCCTTGCCCAACATTTCCTAGAATTTATAAACTCAAACACCCTGGATCAGTTGGTCAACACCCCCACCAGAGGTGACAACATATTGGACCTGGTCATCACCAACATGGGCGACCGGTGTTCCACACTGGAGGTCAACCCCTCGCTGGTTAGATCTGACCATAAACTAATCACTCTGGATATCCACATTCCGCCACCACCGCTGGTCAAAGAAACCACTGTGAAAAACTTTTCAAAAGCAAACTTCACATTACTTAAGACCGAGGTGGGAAGTTTCAAAGCCCCCATGCTAAAGGATAACGCTGTCCTAGCTGCAAAATCCTTTACTAATGTACTCTACGGGCACCTACAAGAATGCATGGATGGTGCTATCCCAAACAAAACCAAGACTCACTCCTCCAAGAAAAGGAAACCAGTCTGGTGGACCCCTGCCATAAACAAGCTATACAATAGAAGGAGGAAACTAATACAGAAAAGAGTAAAATCCCAAAAAGGGAAAACATCCCTGATCAGTATCAGCAAGAAACTACGTTCCCTCATAAAATCATCCAAGGCTAGCTTCGAAAAAAAAAATGCCATGGACTCCAAAGATAACCACAAGGCATTCTTTAGCTATGTCAAGAATCTAAGTGGCAATTCTCAGATCTGCTCAGAGTTAGTGCAAAATGGCACAAAGTACACTGAACCGACCGTTATAGCCAACATCCTAGTAGACAGGTTCAGTGCAAACTTCACCCCCCTCACCCCCAAAAGGGCCCATAACTATACCAGAAGAATGTAGTGCCCCTGAAATCATTGACACTCAGGTTAAAACAGCCCTCTACATAGCCAAAAACACAGCATCAATGGGACCGGACGGTGTCCCAGGCTGAGTCCTATATGAGCTCAAAGATGAACTAACCCCTCAC
The DNA here is from genome assembly GCF_019279795.1 of Protopterus annectens. Lineage (NCBI taxonomy): Eukaryota > Metazoa > Chordata > Ceratodontiformes > Protopteridae > Protopterus > Protopterus annectens. Next base: position 503,902,743 of record NC_056737.1, read on the forward strand.
CTAAACACACTGTTTAAACTCAGCCTCTCTACAGGCTATGTGCCCACAGAGTGGCACACAGCAATGGTTATTCCGCTCCACAAAGGTGGAGCCACAACGGACCCTGGGAACTGTCGCCCTATAAGCCTGTCTAGCTTGGTCAAAGCTATGGAGTGCATCATCATGGATCTCATTAACAGAGACATAGGAAACCTCCAAACACTGGACCCTACCCAGTTTGGCTTTGTTAAGGGCAGATCATGCCTCCTAAATCTGGTGGACTGCTTTGAGACAGTTACCAAGGCTATAGAAGAGGGAAAGGTGGTCCACACAGCCTACCTAGACCTCGCAAAGGCCTTCGACACCATTCCCCACTCAGGAATTATAGACAAGTTCACCAGCCTGAGCATAAACCCCTATGTCATGAGATGGGTTGCCAACTGGTTCACAGACAGAACCCACATGGTAAAAGTTGCGGGAGCTAGGTCTGAGTCTAAACCGATTACAGGTGGCGTTCCCCAGGGCTCAGTCCTAGGACCCCTCCTGTTTGGCATATACTTCTCAGAGGTACAGGCAAGCACAGAAGGACTATGGCTGACCAGGTTCGCAGACAACTGCAAACTAGGGGCTATAACTGACTCTCTGGCTGACACAAACATCCTCAACAGATACCTGATGTCAAAACCATGGCCTCAAGCTAAATGCCAAAAAGTGCATAGTCATCCCCTTTGGAAAAAACAAAGTACCCACAAACTACCACATAGGTTGTAGCCCCCTAAATACGGAAGACGTAATAAGGGATCTGGAGACCCAAGTAGATAGTAACCTCTCCTTTGATAATCCCATATCGGGCAGACAGACAGAACAGGATATGAGGGCTGCCTAGGTCCACATGGGTGGAGCAACAGGAATAAAGAAGAAGAAGCCAGTCCAGACTTCTGTCTGGCAAATGGCTTGATAATAGCCAACACATGGTTCAGAAAGAGAGACAGTCACAAGATCACATAGAAGAGTAGCCAACATGCAACTCAGGTAGACTTTTTCCTAGTAAGGAAAAGGGACTGGGGTAGAATCCATGATTGCAAAGTCATCCCCAGTGAAAGAGTCACCTCACAGCATAAACCACTATTTTTCATAATCAGCTGCAAGCAGGGATCAGAGAGAGCTCTAAGGTCAACAGCGACCAGGCTGAAGACCTGGAAGTTGATTGGAGAGAAAGTACAACAGTTCAAGGATTACTCGGGTTTCTAGCACCACAAGAATGGCAGCACCTAAAAACAGCATGCGTTAGGACTACAGAAAAGATATGTGGCTGAATCAGGTATGGAAATAAAGTACATAAGGAAAGCTGGTGGTAGAATGCAGAAGTCCAGGAAGTCATCAAAGAAAGGAGTGCAGGAAGAAGTGGGAGCTAGAAAAGACTGACCAGGCTAGGAAGGACTACTGAGTGGCTAACAAAGAAGCTAAGAAAGAAGTTGCAATAGCAAAGAATAGGGCATGGGAGGCACTCTACCGACTTCTGGAAAGTGACTCAGTAAGTGGCACAAAGAAACTATATCAGGTTGCAAGGCAAAGACAGAAAGATAAAGAAGATAGTCAGATACCCTTCATAAGGGATGCCAGCAACAACCTCCTCACCAGTCCACAGGACATCAAAGGTAGATGGAAGGAATATTTCCAGCATGAAGAAAAACCCACAGAAGCTGTACTACCCCAGAAACAGCCTACTATGAGAGAAGAAGAAGAGCCCACCCTAGAAGAAGTAAGAACAGCACTAAGCAGCAGGCTGAGATGAGGTCATAGCCGATATGATAAAGATGCTGGGTGAGATAGGGGAGAAATGGCTCCTGAGGGTACTAATAGCAGTGTGGAGAGAAAGGTGTATCCCAGATGACTGGAGAATAAGCATACTCATGCAAGTGTACAAGAACAAAGGGAACATATACAGCTGTGGGCAGTACAGAGGCATCAAACTCCTATCACATTGCATGAAAGTTCTGGACAGTATGATTGATAAATGGATACGCAGAGTAGTAGAATGTAAGATGGGAGATGAGCAGTTCAGATTCAGATCAGGATGTAGCACAACTGACCCGAGGTTTGCAGTGAGACAGATACTCGAGAAGAAGCTAGAGATGAAGAGAGAGTCTAATTGGGCATTCCTAGACTTGGAAAAAGCATATGACAATGTCCAAAGAAAGCTGATCAGGGCAGTACTGCAGTGGTATGAAGCCAAAGAAACATTGGTAGAATTAGTGCAGGCTATGTACAAGGATCAATGACTCAAGTACGAACAGTGTTCGGCCTCACAGAGGGGTTCCCAGTGGGAGTGGTGTGCACCAGAGTTCAGCTCTGAGCTGTTCATAATGGTGATGGACTACATTAGCAAACAGGTCGGAGGGGGACAGATCAGCAAAGTTGCAGTATGCAGATGATGTGGCATTACAGGCAGACTCTGAGTTAGAACTTCAGCAAAGGATGGGAGAATGGAATGCAAAATTGAAGACACATGGGATGAAACTAAGTACAGATAAGATGGTGGTAATGGCAGCAAATTGGAGAAATCAGAAGAAGCTGAGACTAGAAATGAAGATGGTAGAACAGGTAAACAGCTTCAAGTATCTGGGAGGGGTGGTTGGGGAGAAGGGAAGTCTGAATGAAGAGGTCAAAGCTAAAATCAGAGGGTCTGCGGGCAACTGTCATAAAGTGTCAGGTGTAGCCTATGACAGAAGAATGCCAAAGAAGCTGAAAAGTAAGGTGTACAAGACAGTGGTGCGACCAGTACTACTGTATGGTACAGAAACTTGGACAGTAAAGGCAAAACAGTTGAAGTAGCTAGAGGTGATGGAAATGAAGTGCCTGAGAAGGGTGTCAGGATGCACACTGTGGGATAGATGAAGAAATGAGGACATAATAAGAGCCGAAGCCAAAGTAGCTCCAGAGAATAGATTATGGTACTTTGGACACATGCAGAAAAGCAGAAGATAATCTGGTGAGAAAGATTTGGGACAGACATGAAGAACATCAGAGGAAGCGAGGATGTCCAGCAAAAATGTGGATGGACTGAGTGAAATAAGATCTATAACAGTCAGGCATGAGTGTTGAAGAAGGCAGGAGCATGGCACTGAATCTAGAGAGTTGGCGACACCTAACACGATACCCTGACCCCATGCAGAAAAAATGGGAATAAAGGGGCTGATGATGATGATATGCATTTAAGTGAAAGCTTCTGTATACACATAATAGCTATTTTAGATCATGCACCAATAAAAAGTAAGATAAAAATGCAGTGTAATGAAGTGAAAATGAGACACTGGCATTTTCCCACCTACATATGAAAAAAGAAAGGACTTCAAGGAATGGTAGTGGAAATTACTCAAGTGTTACTAAGGGAAACTAGAAATTTCTTCAGAAGTTCAGGTTAGTGAGTGGGATAAAATGAAAATAGTTAAAATAGTATAGAAATAGAAGAAAAAGAGGTATGGCTTAGAAGTATAGAAATTATTTAGAGAGGCTAACAAAGGTTAAAGTATTGCAGAATAAGGAGAATCTCACAGAACTGCAGGGTGCTAAAGAGAAAATAAGGGAGTATCTGGTTAAAACACATCAGTTTAGAAAGATTTATTTTAAGCAAGTCTTTCTGATAATGACTCCAGAGCACAAAAACTTTTAACACAGTGACATAGACAACAGAAAGTAGAAGGGGTTGTCGCCAAACTTAGGGAGCCTGTAGCAACAAAATACCCAGAGCCCCCATAGAGGTGTTAGAGTTATTTCAGAAATGTTATGAAAATTTGTATAAAGCAGAGAAATATGAAAATCAAGAAAGAGCACAAATGGAAATATTTATGGAAGACTTAAGTATGTCAAGGAGAGATAGATGAGCCTCAGTAATTAACAGCTAACACTGGAAACTCCTATTTATGGATATGGATAGTAAAATACAAGCAGTGAAAATGTTTTTAGTCCCTTTAGTCTTCTATATGGGTCAGACATACTTTTATCAACCAGAGGAGATATTGTGGACAATAATTAATAAAGAATTTAATTAATTTATCTGGTAGGGAAAGAAGACAAGAGTTAAGAGGGGTAAGATGATCCTTCCAATAGAACAAGGTGGTTTAATTTTACCTGATTTCAAAGGATATTTTAGAGCTTTACAGTTAAGGCTCATATACATAACACAAGCAGAATGTTATAATTCAAAGTGGAAGGGGGTGATGATGAAGCAAGGTGGAAGTTCAAGAAATAGAGAGAAGGTGGAATTTGGGATACAGATTCTTAAGGAGAATAATAATAACCATACAGAATATTACATTCATAAAGTAGCAGAAAGTATTCTAAAAACTAAGCCAATACGAGCAGGGAGAAGGAGATTTTGCCAAAACGGATGATTGCAGGTAAGGGCACAGAAAACAGGCAAGAGGGGACTGGAGTTTATTGGAGAAACCTGGATAAGGAGCCAAGATATTGGGAGCAAATAACTCAAGCAGGAAAGGTAATACAGTAGGATGAGGCCAAGAAGACATTTGAATTGCAGGCTAGAGACTGTCTTCTCCAGCAGGGCTTGATCTCAGAGTACAGGCAAAGAAAAAGGTATAGGGGGATTTTAAGTGAAAGACCTGCCTGGCAGAGTTTTTAGTTGAATCTGGAAGAGAAGCAACCGTTAAAAAAGTGATAATTAGTAAGGCATATAACATGTTGCATTATAACTATATGAATCAATCAGAGGAGATTAGAAAAGATTGGGAAGAGAGACTGGAAAAGCAGTTTTACAAGAAAACAATGGGAAGACATATGCATGGGTCCCAACTATGAAACTAAGTCCAGAAGGTTTAGGCTCTTTGCTTGGATTTATTTGCTTAGGTATTTTTACACCCCAAGCACACTTCAAATAATTTTTCCTCAGGTAGATAGAAAATGTTCGAGGTGTGGTGGAGAAGAAAGAGATAACTGGGAACATATGTTCTGGGAGTGTAATAAGTTGGCAGACTTTGAGGGTTCCCTGCAGAGTACTCTGTCAGACATACTGGGTGAGAGGATGGCTGTAGGTGGGGAAGTGATTCTTTTGAGCTGGAATACAGGATCTGAGTTGTCTAGACATAGTCAGGCCTTATTAAGTTTCATTCTGTTGGCTGCCAAAAAATCAATTACTAGAAGATGTTAATCAAAGTCTACATCAACTGTATTTGAGGTACTGACTATTATGAAAGAGATAAAAGAACTGGAAGAGGGATCTTTAGAAAGGGAAGGAGCATATTACATGAAAGTAAATGGAAATTGTGGGAACAATACATGCATAATAATGTTCAGGAGGAGGAGGAGTGAGGTTTAAAGGAAGGCAGGAATTCATCAGTTTTTGTAATGTTGGACTGGTGATAGAAGCAAAAAAATGTATGTAATGTGTATTGTATTTAAATGGCAAAATGTTAAAATAGTTTGTTTTCTTTTCTGTTAACATATGCCTGCCTGTCTTAAGTGATAATTTAATAAAGGTGTTTAAAAAAATAACAGTTAAGGTAAGAGGAGATGACAAAACAGTGATGTATAATCAATGTGCTGGAAAGTCTGCAGGAACAGATGGCGTTCCTTTCAAACAGAGAAGAAAGTAATAAAGATCTGGAAGGTTATGTTTAACGGTATTTTAAAAGGAGATGAAGCACCAACATTTTGGAAGAAAGCTGCCATGGCTGTAATACCTAAAGACAGCAAAAAAACATCAGACCTAACTTCATATAGATGCATTTCAATTTTAAATCATAATTAAAATGTGCTTATATCTATACTACCTAATAGAATGGCAGAGGTGTTGTCAATGTATCAGTGAGGTTTTGTGGAGAACAGAGATGATCAACAGGGAAGCAGAATGTAAGAAAATACTGCTGTTATTGGTGGGTGCAGAGAAAACATTTGACAGGCTAAGCTGGGATTTTATGAGTAGGGCAATTGAAGCATTTGCATTCCCCTGATACAATAATAAGGTTAATTAGGAGGATATATGATGGATCAGAAGCAAGAATTAAAGGAGGAAAATTCCTCTCTGATAAGTTGTGCCTGAACAGAAGAACCAGACAGGCAGAGGCATCCTCCTTCTCATTTGTTATTTCCTTTATATTTAGAGCCATTGGCAAAAAATGTGGGACTCAGAAATTCAAGGATATAATTGGTATTGTAGAAATTCAAGTATATAATTGGTATTGTGATCAAAAAAATCTGACATTACTTGCAAATGATAATATTTTGTATCTGATAAATCCAGAAAAGAACATTTCAGTGTTGTGGATCATTTTGACCAAGTTTCAAGTCTTTTCGGGATACAATATTAATGAAGATAAAACAAAAGTTATCGCTGTAAATTATGTACCCACACATTAATTGGTTCAGTAATACTCCTATTTATGGAAACATGATAGTATGAAGTATTTAGGAGTATGGATTAAAAAGGCTTCTGTAATGGTAGCTAAGGATAAGTAGGAAGAGACCAAACAAAAGTAATACAGAAATTGAGAAACTGGAAACTCTTGTTTATGTATACGAATGGGAAGATAAAAACAGTGAAAATATGTTTGTCCCTTTACTTTTATATACAGGCCAATCATACTTTTTATCAACCAGAGAAGTTGTGGACAGCATTTAATAATGAGTTGAAGGTATTTATCTGGGAGGGGAAGAGGGCAAGGGTTAAGAGGGATGTGTTGATCCTTTCAATAGAACAAGGTGGTTTAGGATTACCTGATTTGAAGGGATATTTTAGAGCTACACAATTAAGGCTCATATACATAACACAAGTAGGAAGTTATAATTTAAAGTGGAAAGAGATGATGATGTTGAAGACATTAAAGCAATGGGGAAATTCAAGAAATAAGTGTGATTTTGGATGCAGGTCCTTAAGGAAAATAACAACAACCATATAGAATATTATGCAAATAAAACTTAGTAAGTAATACTTTAGAAGACTTAAATTAATCCTGAAAACAGCGTTGTCATCTAGGAACAAAATTCAAGCTATAAACCAATTTGCTCTTCCTGTCCTTACAGTTTTGGAGTGACTGACTGGCCCCAAAACATGTTGGATAGATTAGACAGGAAAACAAAAAGGATGCTTCATGCTCACCAAATGATTTATAAAAATCACTGCATACCAAGATTATATATTCCCCTTTCCAAAGGAGGTGTGGGCCTCCTTGAAATTGATTATAGGTATAGATCTGAAATCACGAGACTGCACACATATCTGTTGACCTCACAAGACCCAAACATAGGGAAAGTTTTGAAACATGAGGAGTATAAATCTAAGATGACTTCCCTGCTTAGTATAGCAGAAACGTCGGCATCAAGCAGAAATGGAACTCAACCCAGAAGTAGATAAAAATCAGGCAGCAACTGAATGTGCCAAAAAACAAAAGAAAGAATATAAGGTGAAGGACCAGATGAGAAGGCAAGAAATGTGGAAAATGTATAAATATAGTTGCAAATATAGAAAACTTCTGGAAGAACTTCACGTTGATCAGGAATGAATGCAGGAATGGTTAAGGAGAGATGAATTCAAACCAAGAGATGAAAGGTTAATATTGGTGGCACAAAACAAATGGGTTATGTACACTTTGGTTTACAAAGTCCATTGAACATGTAGGAGAAACAGATAAATCTAGGTTTTGTAAAACAGAATTGAAAATAGTTGTATAGCTCATTGCTGGTTGAGACATACTAATGGCAGAATGACTATATACTGAAAGGCATAATAATGTTGCAAGACTGTTGCACTGGGGATTGTGCAAGCATTATCGTATTGAAGTGACTGAAAAACACTGGAAACATGAGCCACAAAGCATCATAGAAAATAATGATGTCTATATCACATGGGATAACCCATTACCAATAGTTCAAAAGATAGATGCTAGAAAACCAGATATAGTGGTCCATGAAAAGAAGACAAAAGTAGCATTGATCATTGAAATTGCCACGCCCAGTGACTACAGTTGTTTGTGTACAGAGAGACACAAAGTCATAAAATATAAGGATTTGCAGGCAGAAACAAGAGCAATGTGGAAGAAAGATACCCAGACAGTTCCGATAGTAGTAGGAGCAATGGGTCTTATAAAAAAAATCTGCAATCGTATTTAGATATGTTTCCAATACATGTAACTCTGTATGAATCGAAGAAGGAGCCTTTATTGGGCACATTGTGGGTTCTACAAAGAGCACTTCTGGCTGACATCAAATATTGAAACAATACTAATTTCATGAACTTTAATCATACTTTGACTTAGGAATGGGGTCCATTCCTGTCATGGTATTAGAAACCCAAAAGATTTGGAGAAATTAAAAAAGAGAGAAAATATTATTATTATCATTATTGTTGTTGTTGTTGTTTTGTTATTATTATTATTATTATTATTATTATTATTATTATTATTATTATATTCATAAGTTAGCATAAAGTATTTTAAGAACTAAGCCATCACAAGAATGGAGAAATGAGATTTTGCTGATAGGGATGACTGCAAGTATGAGGTTGGAATTTACTTGAGAAAACTGTCAAAGAAACCAAGGTATTGTGAGCAAGTAACTAGAGAGGGAAAAGTATTAGAATGGGATGAGGTGAAAAAAACATTTGGACTACAAGTTACAGACTGCCCTTCCCTAGCAGGGATTGATATCAGAGTGTAAGCAAAGAGAAACTAATAGGGGAATTCTAAGTGAAGGATCAGCTCTGGTAGGGTTTTTAGCTGAATCTAGAATAGAAGCTGCTTTTAAAAAAGGATAATTTGTAGGGCACAGAAAATAGTGCACAATACCTATAAGAATCAACCAGAGGAGGTTAGAAAAGATTGGAAAACGAGATTGAATAAGCAATTATAAGGGACTGATGGACATATGTATGGCTCCCAGGTATGTGACAAAGTCTAGAAGGTTTAGGATTTTTGTTGGAAAACTTATTTATTTTATTTTACATTTGTTTACCAGGTAAGTCCAACTGGGCAGGGTTGCCCGTTTTCAGCAGAGGCCCGGGGAAATAAGCTCCATTCCAATTACACAGTTAACAAAAGTTAACTGTGTTGCATAGGTATTTTTGTACCCCAAGCAGACTCCAAAGAATTTTTCTTCAGGTAGATGGTAAATGTTGGAGGTGTGATCAGGAAAGTATAAGTACCTGGGAGAAAATGTTTTGGTAGTGTAATGAGTCTGCAGACTTTAAAAATTCCATGCAGAATGCTATGCCAGAAATATTGGGTTGCAAATGGGTGTAACTAAGGAAATGAGGTGGGACACGGGATCGGAACTGCCTAGACATAGTCAGGCCTTGTTAAGTTTAATTCTGTTGGCTTTCAAAAAAGCAATTACTAGAAAATGGAAATCAAAGTCTAAACCAACTGTATTCGAAGTACTGAATACTGTAATAGAGATAAAAGAACTGGAAGTGGGATCTTTGTAAAGGAAAGAAGCAAATTGTGTGGTGTTACCTTTAGTGCTAATCAGCAGCCCATGCATCTTATTGGCATAGACACCCTCCTCATTCATTCTTCACACAAATACACACACACACACACACACACACACACACACACACACACACACACACACACACACACACACACACACACACACACACGCGTGCACACATGGGCACACTACTGTGCCTCTTACTTGTCCCTGAGATTAAAGAATGCACCAGTGTAGCTTCTTATTTTTTTCTCATCCCATGTAAATCACAGATGATTGCAGTCAGTCAGTCATGGCAAACATTAGAGTTTCATTCTTATTACTGCTCAGAAACTGTATTGTGATGCTCGACCTGTAGTTCTATTAATGTTTTAAGTTACAAAGTGTAATATTTAAAAATTATCCCCAGTGCCATCTAGCTTTCCTCACAGTTTTGTCCAGAGGTCCTGAGCATACCTGTTGACAGGTCTGGTATCCCCACCACTTGCAAGGCAGTAAAAGCATTAGAGCCTCGTACCGTTGACACAAGAAGCAGGTCATTAATAAATAAGTCAAAGCTTTACTTCACTGAGCTAACAGAATACTTCACAGAATAGTAAGTCTTGCATCGTGATGGATTTTCTGAAAAGAAATTCCCTGAATCATTTGGCTGCATAAATGCTTTTCTGCAGGCATTTCCCAGGGAGAGTACATGGTTAATTAGTATAGGTCATAGTCCTAGAATGACTCATTAACATGCAGTATGGCTAAGGAGATGGCCTACCATGATGATCCTACAGACCATGTAGTATCATTGTGATGGGCCGATCTCTGAATCATAAAGGGACACTGCCAGCGGTAGCAACCTGTGTTAGGGCTTACTGTTGGTGGTGGCCATTTCTGAATCCCACCCCACATTTTATATATATTTTAAGGCATTATTTTGTATTTACATTTTATATGTTTCTAATATGAATACTTATAAATTTTCTTTTAGGTTTAAGGTTTAATGCAGTATATTGTGCAGTGATTGCATTTAGTATGGCTAATGTAGTTTAGAGACTGAGATAATTTTGTCCATTTGTTAATGGAATGGATTGAGTTGATAAATGCTTGATGAAAAGGACAGAGAGAATTGATTTTGTATGCCTATAAACTATAACACTGCCTTACAAATATTTGAAGATTATCAAGGAGTATACAGCAGGCCAGCATTGTAAGCATTTCTTACCAAGTACTGCAAATATCATGGAGCATGTGTAGGAAATCTTACAACTGTTTGTATCAATACAAATAATATAAACCAGTTGAAAAATTATTAAAAATACATAATCACCATAAAGTTTTCCAAAGTTCTCATATTCCTATTAGTGCCATAAACAATGTAGTAATAGCATAAGAATTATCTCCAAAGGATAGACCAGATTTTATTGTAGGAGGTCCCTTGCATATTTAATTCACTTAATTTGTATTGAATGTTCTGGAATTGCATTATATTTCAGTATTGTTACCTGTAACTTTGGAGCAGTGAGGTTTTGTGAAAGTGATTAGATATCACAGATGAATACTTCCTTATAACAAGAAGTGACAATACTATGGGCAAGTTTACTGTGTACATCTGAAAAATAAATGTTATGGTGCTAAACCAAGGTGCTGTTACTGTGATGGTTCCGAAGTCTTCTTAAGACACTCAGTCTTGCTGGCTGGGTTTTGCTGAAATCAAAGTCTGGTTATAGTTGCATTCACAGTCTGTTGCATACAGAAACTTGCAGAATATACACTGATGAGAGAATATACTTTGCAGCACCAAACTCAGAGCAGTAACAGATAACTTTTTATAACAAACCACACGGACTAATGTAGCAGCTTCAGGTACTATTCTGCTTTACTTCTTGAACAACATGGATGATGTGAGAGATATAACATTTACCTCAGAACAAATGTGTCCCTACCAATACCTCTAACATAACTGAATTAATACAGATCTTATATACAGTTCTAGTCACGCACACACATATAGATTTCCTCTTGGTATTCTGTTTTGGAGAATTGCTCATCCTGTCACCTTTTTGCTGTTTGTAATAGGTCAGCTTTTTCTGACAGTATGAATATCCTGTTTTTCTCTTTGGTATTCTATTCTTATCTTTGCATGAGAACATCTGTTCCTGTGCAAATGCTGACTTCAAACTTTCTTACTTAACAATGTCATATGATGCAGATTGTTTTCCTGCTGTCCAGCCTTTAAGAAACCAATTAGCTTTTTTCTGGCAATGTGAAAACATACATCCTGTTTTTACATGTTTGCTCTTACTGTAGGAAAACATGTTCATTAAGCAAGTTCCTTATTTTTCAAGCCACAGTCATTTAGTATGGATGCTGATCACATATTACTAAACTCTATTTCTACATTTAAGCAAGCTTTATTTTATACCTTATTTATTTTACATATATGTAGCAAAATTACTTTCAACCTTAATATTTTGTTCTTACATCATTAGTGAGTTAGGTACATCTAACACTAAACAGTCATCCGGTGTGACATATGAGTATACTTCAGACATTCAACACCCGCACATTGTGTGCAATACTTGCAAGTTATTGCACTGGCTTCATGGCCATAAGAGAGATTTCTGTGGTAAACTGGCACTCATCCCTTGCAGTGAAGTAAGCAGGAAACCATCCTGATTTTCTACCACTTACAGGGGCATGATGGCTGGCTGAATGGCCAACTGGGAAGACCTGACCTTCAATATCCAACAAAGAATATACTGTTTTTGCACACAGGTCCAAGTTTGGTATCAGGCCAATGACCTGTATCAGTTGCACCCAGACAACTTTAAGGAAAAGAGGGTTCAGGTAAGATATCAATGTCCACCAGGATTCAATAAGATTATTTACTATCTTGCATACTAATTATTAAATCTACTACAAATCTGTTAGATGATGCATTATATAAGAAAAGGGGTCTACTGTTCTGACTCTTGCAGTAGATATACCTGTAAGAGGTTTTAAATGCATTTCCAGTGCATAATCAGGAAATTCATTTACTTAATCCAAAAGAATGAAACTCATGTATTTCAGAAATTATCAAATCCACACAAACTCTCAGACTGATACTGGATCTCAGAAATTATGTAGCTGTACCTATGAATAAATATGTAATTTTACAGCAGTAACAGAACTTATATTGTTGCACTGTATTATGTTTTAATTTGACAGTAGAGATACACAGTGTTTCTTAACAGTTATTGTTTCATTTGATATTGCTACTCAAGTATGATGTGATCTAGCATTGTGTGCTAAGAGTGTTGAGCAATTCTTTAAGGTACGAAACATGCTCCAGGCAGAAAAAAATGACATTTTAGAATGTTGTGAAATGTAATCATTAACACCCTATATTGTCTGACTGTGGGACATTGCTAAACAGTGATCACACTCACTACTTTGTCTGTCTTTAAGTCTAATTTTGATGGCCAGATGAATAGACATAAAGCTACATCAAGAGTTATCATGTATGACCATGCTTGATTTGAGAGATGAGTACTATTAAGTGCTTGAAAAGGGTGGAAAAAACTTTTAGGTGTGTCTACTTAAAGGTTTTTCATAGCTAGGCATCTTACGGTCCCTGTAATCACTTGTGTAATATTTTTCCTATGGTTTTGTGTTATGTTTCTCAAATACAGAATGAAACATGCAATACAAATAGTAAAATGATATGATTATAAGCTTTAATTAAATAGCTAGTAATACAACAAACATACATTACTCTGGACTCGGGTACCTTCATAGCTGGCTCACATGTACCTGTTTAAATTCAGGTACGTTTCTGAAGCTGTAACATTCAGTGTACTTGTGCTGTAGTAAATGTTGCCTTTTAGTCACTGATTTGTATATCATGGTGTTTAGGATTACATTATTGTAACACTAGATTAGTATTTACAATGTGCACTACCCTTGTGTGTCATGTACTTGAACATGCGATCAAGTTATGCACAAAAAGGAAACAACTGAGTGCTTAAAGCACACATAGATGGTAACATCATATGAATGTGAAATTAGCCAAGATATGACTAATACTTATGCATGACTATATAAGAGAGTACACTGTTTATGAATGCAAACACAGTCTTAAAAGATTATTGTGCTTCCAATAACTTTTTCAACAAAGGTAGATGACTAAACTGATACAAGTATTATTTATACTACATAATTGCAAGGAAAGGCACTGAAATGATACAGGGAACATAGCAGTAGTAAACCTTCTCTTTATCTTATAGATATGTCTAATTCACATATGGATTATGAACGTAATTTAAGTGCTGTAAACTTTTGTAGTGCATGAAGCACTGTGATTATTCTCAAAAACTGGAAAAAAAGGCAAGCTTGTTAAGTACATTTTGAAAACTAGAGAGGTGCTTGCATCCCTAAATGATGTTAAGACTGGGTCTCCTGCTAGATAACAACAGAGGACAGTGGTGGCTTGCAAAGAACAGCAACAGAAGGAGCAACAGCTTTGAAACCGCCTGCATACTTTGCTCTGCCACACTAACAAACAAAAAAAGACATTCTTTTTGCAGAGAGACACTTGATTCTCCCTGGTCTTTGTTTTGACAGCTCTAATTGTTTTATTAACTTTCAAAGGCTTTGAAAGCTGATAAAACACTGTGATGCTAACTTTTTTCTGTAACTGGTAGTACATAAAGCAGATAAAGCTACATCATATACTAAGTATTCCTAACATGCATAATATAGAGGATTATGATCAGGACCAATAGATCAAAACCCTTATTATGTGTTCTTGGCATTATAGGTTTCTAGGTGTGTACTAGGCTAATGATCATCTGGACCTTTATAAGCCTAGTCATGCATCACAAAGGTATCCCACATTTTTTTGTGCCTTACGGTTGTTTAATGGGTGTATATGAACTAGGGCATGAGTTACACCCTGCCCCTGTACATTAGAGACAAAGCTGCTAGACTAGGGTAAATTTTCCAACCACTGATCCAGGTTACAATTGAATAGGGTAAGGGAACAGCTCTGCTTCACATGGATGGGAAGCCTTTTCCATAGAAGGGGAATTCTCTGAGACACATACCTGTCCTTCCAGCTTGTCCTATTGTTGTTGAAATTAAGGTTTAAGTCCCCAGATTGAGTACCTGTAATGTTATTGGTTTTGTGGATATGCCAAAGGTCCATCAGAGTGGGATCCAAGAAAGCATTGTATGCCAGGCACAGATTACACTTTGAGGCAGTCTGCATAGAACATTTGTTAATGCACTATATTTCTTTTGTAAGGAAACCCTGTGGACATTCTAGTTGCTGAATCTGCCTGGTAAGGTACATACCACAGGGAGTGTTGCACTTAATGATTGGTCTAATGAGATCTGAATACAGTGGTACAAAGATCTCCTTGGATCTAGATGCTATGCACATGCTTATAAGTTCAGTGACCTAGAATGATTTCCTTACTATCTTATACACATTTTGGTCGAAGGCCAATTTACTGTCTACATACATCTCTAATTCACTGACTATCGAGTCTACTCCTAGGGGTGTGTTTTCAATGAGGTAGTTTCCTAGGGTTGCTGACATCCCAGTTGGTATTATTATAGCAATAACCCACGCCTGGGCGTGGGTAATGCTGGATTTACCCACGGTTGGTGTAGTTTGGTCACGAGGGCGAAGTCCGAGTGGCCAAACAAAGCCAACCGTAGGTAAATCCAGCATTACCCACACCCAGAAGTGGGTTATTGCTATTATACAATGACATTATTTAAGAAAAAAAAATAATTACTTTTCTTAAATAATGGCATTGTATAATGCCTCCTTGCTGCCCTTCTGCAGCTGTCTGGTATTCTGTGGCAGTTTTGATGTATTGCGCATGCACATGCCTACGCAGTACATCAGAGCTGTGGGCAAAAGCAATGGAGAAAGCAAGATCTCCATTGCTTTTTAAAAACTGTTTTGCTATGTTAAATGAGTTTAACATAGCAAGACAGCTTTAAACAAAGCAACAGAGAATATCCATTGCTTTTTTAAAGCTGTCTGGCTATGTTAAACCCATTTAACATAGCGAGACAGTTTAGAAAAAAGCAACGGAGAAAGCAAGATCTCTGTTGCTTTTTAAAAACTGTTTTGCTATGTTAAATGAGTTTAACATAGTGAGACAGCTTTAAAAAAAACAACAGAGAATCTCTGTTGCTTTTTTAAAGCTGTCTTGCTATGTTAAACTCGTTTAACATAGCGAGACAGTGTGAAGCAATGGAGATCTTGCGTTCTCCATTGCTGTAAAAAAAAAGAGTTATAGCAATGGAAAAAGTCCGGGCGACCGGACCTTTTTCCATTACTATAACTCTGATTTACAACGTGTACGCTGACTAATCAGCGTGCACTTTTTTGAATATTTAAGGGGGGGGGGGTCATTGTATAATTTACATTTTTTGGTGTTACGTTTTAAACCATGGCTTTGCACCAATAATTTGTCTTTGTTAGCCTATGTCTTATGGGGATAATATGACTGCAACAAGTTTACAGTATTATGCAAACCTGGTCAGCTATAACATTGGCATTGACCTCTGAAAATTAAATGTCAAAAAGGAATGGAAAAAGAACAGAGCCCTGAGGGACTGGTATAGTGACTGGCCTCTTTGTGGAGGTGGCCACCACTATCTTAAATTCCTGGTCCTATCTGAGAGCCAGCTGGTTATCCAGCATGCAGCATACATGTATATTCCTAATTTGGCAACTTTGTTTACAATGCCTGATTGGGATATTGTATCAAATGCCTTAACCAGGTCAAGGTAGCCAGTATGTACTGTTATGCCATCATCCATTGCCTTGGTGACATTTTCGAAGATGTCCTTTAGGCTGAGTAGACATGATTAGCCCTTGATGAAGCCACAAAGAAATTGGATCCAATATTTGAAGGTTTTCTATATCATAATTAATCATCCCCATGATAATTCTTTTCATGACTTTGCATATGAGACAGGTCAGACTTATCTTATGCGTCTATAGTTCCCAGAGTCTGTTGATGGAGCACCCTTGTGCAGAAGGATGATGATGTAGTCCTCCATTCAAAGCTTCATAGATTCATAGGTGTATACTAGGCTAGTGACCACTAGGGCCCTTAGAAGCATAGCCATGCAACCCAAATGTGACACACAAATTTAATTTATATAGGGTCTGATTTACTAACTGTCTCTATCCATCACAGACATAGGAGTTAGACCAGGGCTAAATTTCTGATTACTCATCCATTGGTCCAAGTTGCATTTAAATAGGGATAGGGAGAAACTCTACTTCACATGGACTGGGAGCCTGTTTCAGAGAATGGGAATTATCTGTGAAACATGTCTTATTTATGTTGCAAGCAAAATTTAAATCATGTTGCAAGCAAAATGTAAGTCTTTTAATCTGGTAGTTCTGATGCTGCTTGTTTCGTGGATATGCATAAGGTTAATCAAAACGGGAGCCAATGATGCCTTGTATGTCAGACATAGATCACCTCTCAGAAGTCTGCATAATACCAAATAAAGAGGCAGGCCTTTGAGATGATAAGTAAAGGACAATGTGTTTACTTTCTATATTCTTTTTGTAAGGAACCTTTGTAAATGTTCCAGTTGCTGCATGTGTCTGGTCAGGTACATACCGAAGGGGGCATTATACTCTATGATGGGTCTGATGAGGGCCAAGTGGAGTGGTATGATGACCTTTCTGGACCTAGATGCCATGCCATTGCTTATAAGTTGAAGTAAAATTATTTTCTTACTACGTTTGGGCACATGTTGGTTGAGGGCTAGATTACTATGTACATGAGTTCCCAGATCTCTGACTAGTGGATCAACTTTTAAGGGTATTTTATTGATGACATAGTTACCCAGGGTGACAGACTTCTCAAAAGGTACTATAATGTATTTTATAGTATTGAGTTTTAGGCCATGGCTTTGGCTGCAAGAGTTTGTCTGTGTTAGACCTTTCTGAAGGATATTCTTATCATAGAGGATTCAATGACTGCTCCCAGTTTGCAATCCTCTGTAAACCTGGTTAACTAGAGGCCTTTGACATTGGCTCTGACATCTGAAAAGTAGATGCAAAGAGGAGTTGGCCCAGCACAGACCCCTGGGAGATTCCACTGGTGACCTGCCTCTTTATGGAGGTGGCCTCACCAATTCTAACCTCCTGGATCCTATCAGTGAGAAATCTAGTTATCCAGCATGTTATAAGTGGCTTTATAACTAGTCCCATAAGTTTGTTATCAGTGCCCAAGTGGGGTATTGTATGAAATGCTTTAGCCAGATCTAGGTAGGCAGTATGTACTGTTTTCCCCTCATCCATTGCCTTACTGACCTTTTCAAAGAAGTCTACCAGATTCAGTAAGCATTACCCTCCATTGACAAAGCCAAACTAGGATGGATCCAGTGTCTGGAGGCCTGCCATATCCTTGTTGATAATTTCCATAATTCTTTCCATGGCTTTGCAAATAAGACTAGTCTGACTAATGGGTCTGTAGTTTCCAGGATCTGTTAAAGGTCCTCCTTTATGAAGGGGGATGACCATCCCAGTCCTCCATTCACATGTCACAAAGCCTGTTTTAAAACTATAGTCAAATAATGACTCTAGGGGTCCTGATAAGTCATATTTTAGACCTTTCAGCAGGCATCCTGGAATCTTATTGTGGCCCATTGAGGCCATGTTCTTGGCTTTAGTGAGCACAGCCAGCCCATGCTCCCTAGCTATAGTTGGAGAGGTTATGTTTGATAGTATTTTTTTGGGTGGATGGTTGGGGATGAAAGGGGAGTAAAGTTGGAACTGAATTTGTCCACTAACAGATTTGCTATATCACTAGGCTCAGTGAATGTGGCATCATTAACCACCAGTTCTCCACATTGCTGTGTGCTGCTCTTGAGGTTTTTGACATAGCTGTAGAAGGCCTTATGTTTATCTTTCACCTGGGAAGCTATTTCAATGTCAAAGTTGGCATTACTTGACCAAATTAGCCCTCTTAGTTGCCTCTTCACTTTGATAGTTTTTTATCTTTAAGGGAATTACCCTTCCTGACTATTACCATATTTTTTTCCTTTTGTTGTATAGCCTGTTTCATTTGGGATGCCACTAAGGTGCTTTGTTTCTGGAGCTAGTCCTGAGCTTACTTCTTGTAGGTACAGTAGCCTCTAGACAGCCATTGACAGGGCTATACAGAGTTTCTGAGAGCAAAAAGCATGTCTATAAGATATTGTAGTATAAATCCAAACCTCACCACCACGGCTTAATAATGCACGTCATGTGACCATAAAATGGATGCTTCGTTGATAAAAACGGCAAAATATAATTCTTAGGCAAATCCAAATATTAGTAAGACACAACATGTCCAATAACTGTTACAGCAGAAAGTAAAAGAACATAAAATAGTGTGAATAGTGTCTCTTGCTAACACTAGCACTTTGCAGCTGTTAAAAAGCTCTTTACTCGTTGACATAGAATGCAGAAAAAAATCACTGTTAAAAAAGAAAAGAAACCACTTGTTAAACAACAAAGAACTAAGTAATGTCCCTTCACAAACGATAAGCTGTTTAGATAATTCTTCTTCAGATCGTAAAGGGCTGGGACTGAATCTTTCATTAATAAAAAACTAACAGCCAATCACAACGCACCATAGGGGACAACTCCCTTTTCCTCAATGAAGTCTAGCAAAGTCCAGTCCCTTAGCCCTTGTTGGGGCACACCTCCAAATCAACCAATCGTTGGTATCCTTGTCTTCAGAATGGGTTTCAGTGGGACTACCGCATTCAGTCCTGGCGAGTGACCTGCTCGCAGATTGATGATCCATTTAGTTTCAATTACCTCGTCCTGTTCATAATATCTCCATGTCTAATCCCTGTATATATTTGCTCTATAACCTTAAAATCAAATTAATGTGTGAGGAAACAACTTGGAAGATATGTTGCTGGAGGGTTCCATCAACTAGGAGCTATTTGATTTCCTTCTGGTATCACATCCTACCATTCCCTCCATAAGTGGACTCCCTAAAATCCATAAAGCCCTTTATGATCTCTCCGTAAGACAGATTGTTGCAGGGCAAGGCTGGGTAATACAAACCTTGTCTTTGTATGTGGAGAAAGAACTTAGAGTGCTATTGACAGGAGTGGTCATGGTGTTACAAGATTCCAGTGATTTCCTGAGACAATGAATGGGATGACAGATTCCCATAATTTTTTGCTTGTCACTTTGGACATCAATAGTCTATTTACATCAATTCCCAATGATTATGGAGTTGAAATCATAAGAAGGATTGTGACTCAGGAAATTTCAGGCACAAAGGTGGATGTGATATACAGGCTACTTGATATGATTCTAGAAACAAACCTCTTTATGTATGGTAATGCATTTTTTGGCACAGATGGGGGGTGGCCATGGGCACCCCCTGTACAAACAGTTATTCAAATCTAGTCCTAGCAGAATGGGAGAATGACTATGTACTTAATTCCACTAATCCGTGGCAACAGATGATGGTGTTTTATGGCCGCTTTGTAGATGTTCCTGTTATGGAAAGGAGAGGAAGATCAGTTAACTCCATTTCTTGAATATTTAAATCAGACCACTCATTTCCACACTTTCAGAGGGCATTTGTCAAAGACAGCGATAGATTTTTTGGGCGCCAATATTTCATTGGGACACGAAGGTCAATCATACACAGCCATACACAGGAAGGGAACTTGGAGAAATCACTGTCTCCATAAAAGCATATGCATCCCAGGCATGTCACCAAGAATATCATGTGGAATGAGGTGACACAGATTTCTAGACTTCGTACGCAAGAATCGGTGTTTGACAAGGAAGTCCACAACTTACAAAGTCACCTATGTGAGCGAGGTTATTCTGAGAAAGATGTCTATATGAATCCCATGGATATGTATAGGTTGAACAAAGGCAAAGAAATAATGCCTGATGAAAGAGAGATTTTGGATGTTAATGAGACTTCATGGAAGGATACCATCCATGAGGATAGTAAACTTAGACTAATGCTTACATACACTACAGATAATGCGCAACTTTGTAATATCATTAAGAAATATTGGCCGATCCTGACATAGGATGATAGTCTACGTGAGATAGTGGGAGACAAACTAAAATTTCCCTATAAAAATAAGAGAAATATTAAGAGGTTGTTATGTTCGAAGGATGGCTTCCTGAAATTGCATAAGGCAGGAAACAAAGGAACCTCTAAATGCGGGAAATGTTTGGCTTGTGCCTTTATTGATACTAGCAATTCTTTTCATCATCCTAACTCTGGCATGGAATACAAGTTTAGTTGCAAAGCCAATTGCAATACTCAACATGTGGTCTACCTAGCCACCTGCAAGTTATACATGGCCTTCTATGTTGGAAAAACTAATCAACTATTTAAAAATAGGATTTTGAGACATCTATGGGACATACACTGCAAAGATGAACATAATGCCTTATCGTCCCATGTATCTCATTTCCCCACACGGTCATTTGATTTTAAGGTTATAGAGAAAATATATACAGGGATTAGGCAAGGAGATATTATGAACAGGGCTGAGGTAATTGAAACTAAATGGATCATTAATCTGCTAGCAGATCGCGCGCCAGGACTGAATGCGGTAGTCCCACTGAAACCCATACTGAAGACAAGGAGACCAATAATTTGTTGATTTGGAGGTGTGCCCCAACAGGGGCTAAGGGACTGGACTTTGCTAGACTTCATTGAGGAAAACGGAGTTGTCCCCATGGTGCGTTGTGATTGGCTGTTAGTTTTTTTATTAATGAAAGATTCAGTACCAACCCTTTATGATCTGAAGAAGAATTATCAAAAGTGCTTATTGTTTGTGAAGGGACATTACGTAGTTCTTTGTTGTTTAATAAGTGGTTTCTTTTTTTTTTTTTACAGTGATTTTTCTGCATTTTATGTAGACGAATAAAGAGCTTTTTAACAACTGCGAAGTCCTAGTTTTAGCAAGAGACACTATTCACGCTATTTTATGTTTATTTTACTCTCTGCTGGAACAGTTATTGGACTTGTTGTGTCTTACTAATAATTGGACTTGCCTAAGAATTATATTTTGTTGTTTTTATCAATGAAGCATCCATTTTATGGTCATATGACTTGCATTATTAAGCCGTGGTGGTGAGGTTTGAATTTATACTACAATTTGCTGCTTTTTTCCACCCCACCTTCGGTAGTGAAAGGTAATTGTTTTTGATTTGTTGCTTGTTTATACCTAATCACTACACATGGCAGAAGAACCAGGTAGACAGAGTTCCTCCAAGGGACGGCTTACCCTGGATTTTATGAGAAATGGTAGAATAACTGAACAGATGGAATAAAGTGTAAATCCCTTACTAAAAATAAACTTTGAGTTGGATGAGACGTTAACACAGAAGGAAGCCGTTAATGAGGGAAACTTGGATAAAATACTAGCTGAGGTTGAAGCAGCAGCCTGTTGCTTAGAAAGACTTATCTGGCAACGTTTCCATTTAGAAGCCAGCATGCGTAATCAAGTGATCCCTCGAGGTATGAGGGTGAAATGCATGCCTAGCTATGGGAACCAATAGCCGGACTTACTAGCAAGATGGCAGGCTATTAACTTAGAGACGAGGTTTCGGTATATGCGTTTACTCATTGATTACTTTAAACCAGAAGAAGAAAGCATAGCCAATCAAATTAGATCCAAGAAAACTGAACTAGAGCAATTTGATCTCTCGGATTCCCAGCTTAATAAGTTAAAAACGTTACAGTTCAATTTGAATGTGTATGAAACCAAACTTAAGGAGTAAAAGATTAAGAAATTAACTAGAGATGTCTTAGATTTTAAGCAAGGCCATATTTTCGAATGGCTTAGGGAAGAAAGACCTTTGGCTTCTCGCCAACAGAAGGATTTGGTTACCAAGTACAATATGACTCATGAGGGGTGAATCCAATCAACAACTAACTGCTTCTGGTGTTGGACAACAAACGCTTGAAGAGTTAAGGACAGACACTCCTGACTCTGTACAGATGCAAAATAAGCCTGTAGTACCTGATTTTCAGTTTCGGAGGAAGCAGGTACTTTATATGAAGTAGGGGCAAGACCTAAGAAAGGAGAAACACGTGTCCCAATGCCTCACAACTTGCCAATGTTTTTGAAACAAACTTGGCAGAAAAATCCTCGATCAATGAGTCAAGACAGGAAGAGAAAGAAAACTACATTATGAATAACTCATCACTAGTTGTGAATATACTGGGCTTTTCATTAAGCCCAGATGAGCTGACTGTTTTAGGAAACAGTCTTACGTTCATTCCTTCATTAACATCAGACTTGAGTGAAAGTGGTAGGTAGGTGTGTGTGTGTGAAAGTGGTAGGTGTGTGTGTGTGTGTGTGTGTGTGTGTGTGTGTGTGTGTGTGTGTGTGTGTGTGTGTGTGTGTGTAAGAGGTAGATAGGTATGTGTGTGTGTATGTAAGAGGTAGGCAGGTATGTGTGTGTTAGAGGTTGGTAGAGGTAGCATACCTCCTCTCAACTGTCCAGATTTTGCAGAATGTCCAGATTTTGCCCCATATTCTTGGTCTGTTTGTTAAAAAAATTGTGATTTTTCTGGAAAATCACTGAGGGCTGCAGTTACTAAATAATGACAGATATTTTAGCTTCAAAGTTCATACTCTGGAGAAAAATGCATACCTACACAAATCCTGATATTCTATAAACTTTCTACATTCATGAGAGCATTCATACCAGTACTTTCCTGATTTTTTGCCTCAATTATTTTGGTCAGTTCCTCAGAGAATTTGTGTTTTTTGGCAAATCACTGGGTTGATCTGAGGACTGACGTCACCAATGACATACATTTGAGTTTCAAACTTCAAATCCTTCAGAAAACGTACCTTAACACAAACCATGTAATCTAGCAACTTACGTTTATAAGAGCAATCATTAGAATCTGTTCCTATTTTAGGGCTTTTGTCCCCCTATTTTGTCAAGTTTGTCCAGAGTTACTACACTAAGAGGTAAGCAAGGATGTGTGTGAGTAAAATACCCTATTAGGGATACCAGTGGTTAGTTATTTATTAAAAATCAAACCCTGTACCATAGGTACAGCAAACAAGAGCCTGTATCCTCCAACCTAACTACCAAGCTGCATTTTTCAAAGATCTGATTTCCATTTGCACTTTCAAGGAGCAGAGTTTGACTTACAGGTTAAGCATTTTTGCAAGTAATGGAGTTTCAAGTACATTTTCAAGGCATGGTGAACTTCAAGGGAAGAGACGTGCACTGCTGCTCATGTCAAATATTTTCAATATGCAATTATTGTTTATCAAAGGAAACACCTTCATGCTATAGAATTGAAATGCTTAGTGGCACAACAGGTAGCATGCTTGCTTATAATGTAGAAGGTTGTTGGTTTTCCTCCCTCAGTGTGTGTAGTTGGATTGATGAAAATGTGTTGTGGGGGGCTGAGTATGTGCATCTCTATCACGTTATCGAAATATTACTACATCGAATCAATAAAGGTTGAACTTTATTGATCAAAGTAGTAAAATTTCAAATAACGTAAAAAAAAAATCACTACAAAAAAAAAAACTAACTAGCGTAGGCAGGGGGCAAGCCCCCCTGCAGCCCCCACACCCCCTACTTAAATATACTAACTCTGAGGCTGCACTACATTGAGGTAAATGGAAATCTCCCCCTTACAGAGATTTCCGTTTACCTGCACAATGTTCCAGACTTTCGACATTGTCATGCCGACAATATCATATTCGATATTGCCGGCTTACGACAATGTGAACTAGACCTGAGTATGTTCTGCTATGAATAAGATGTGTAACTATAAACCTTTTATCAGTTTGCCATCCGTTCCCTATTGCAATATTACCAGCTTAACATTTTTTTCCACATAACTTACTCAATGTATTGTTCAAGGGCAGCAGGGACTGAATTTGTTGACTAAACACTGAAATATAAAGTTGTTTGTTATCAGCAACCTTTTCATTAGTTACAAATGTCTTTAATGTGGAATTATTCATATGAATTTAACTTTGATGGATTGTACTGACAGGTCTTTTTATGGCTAAACTGTTCTGAATTGGGTTGTTTTGTCATTATTGGTTTATATGTTTGGTTAAATTGCTTACTGGTAAAATGTTCTAAATTATAAATTTAAAACATGCTGTAACAGATGGTGTTGTGATATAAAAAGGATATAAATTTATACAATCAGTAAGATGAATCAAAGACCTCTTGCATGTTTGTATGCTGTTAAAAATGTGTGCAAGAGGCCTATCATTTGAAAACAGCCCAAAGGTAAAATTTATATGCCACTAACCCGGTGCATCATCTTTGAATCTGGGTTTCAGTGCTGTTTCAATGGCTGTGACTTTCAAAAGCAGAGAAGTTTTCATGATATTTTCATTGTGAGACGCTATTGCTTTGTTAAGCTACTGACTATCAGTGTTTGTGCTATTTTTTGTTTTAAATTACAGTTTTACAGTAAATCCAAATATCTGTAATCATTGTAGAAGTAAAGCAGAAAACAGAATGCACACTCACAGGTATGAATAGTGTTTATGGTAACTGAGGAGAGAGAGACAATTAATGGGACACTACAATGGCTGTGGGGTGGTGGGGGCAGCAGGGTCAGAGATGCGAGTACAATTTTGAAAATCCTAGCTACACCCCTGTGCCTACGTAGTGCTTATATAGAAAATGATGATGATACAATCATTTTGCTTTTATACATCCAAAAAATGTTAAAATCCTGAATAGAAGTGACAGCCACATGGTAACTGCTTGCCATACGATAGAAAGCAGACTGTGGATTTGTACCATTAGCAGTCATCAGGTGACACGTGTCAAAATTACTTTGGGATGAAATGATCAGTGTTTACTTACCAGGTGTACAACTACCTACTTGTTAAATGGTAATTATTCCAGAGGTGACTAACGCATCATCGTCTCAAATGAGGTTGTGAAAAGTACAATGTGTATGACTTGGAATATGTGTGTGGAACACTGTCTTAGTAGTTACCCAGGTCTTAATGGGCCCCCCCTTAGTGTAATGGGGTGACATATGATTGAACACAATAATTAGAAAAAATAAGCAAATAAGATGAGAAGACTGCATATATAAAACAGAACTACAGCTTGAAATCGGCTTAAACTTGAATTTATTCAAGGGGGAAAAATCATCTATAATGCTAATATACTGGGTGACTTGTTTTAAGAAAACTCAAACTCCATGGGGAAAAGCTGTGAAACAACATTAGGGAACAAACATTGCCAACCTTCATATAATATACTTTATCTAGCCATCTGAGAGTGCACAAATACATGCGCAGTTTCCCTTCCTGTGTTCTCATTGGTGTGTGTCTGTGTGTGTCTGTAAGAGGTAGTATGCAACTTGAACAATTTAAATGCAATCCAAATAAGGGGTGCATGTATGTGGGCATGCAAGCCAGGGTTTGTGTGTGGTGGGGGGTGAAAGCAAGGTGTGTGTGTGTGTGTGTGTGTGTGTGTGTGTGTGTGTGTGTGTGTGTGTGTGTGTGTGTGTGTGTGTGTGCGTGTGTGTGTGTGGGGATGCAAGCAAGGCATGAGTGTGTATGGGGGTGCAATCAAGGGGTGAGTGTGTGGGGGGAATGCAAGCAATTATGTGTGGGGGTGCAAGCAAGGGGCGAGTGTCTGGGGGGGCATGCAAGCAGGGGGTGAGTGTGTGTGGGGGGACATGCAAGCAAGGGGTGAATGTGTGGATGTGGGGGGGACATGCAAGCTGGGTGAGTGTGTGGGGGCATGCAAGCTGGGTGAGTGTGTGTGGGGGACATGCAAGCAGGGGGCGAGTGTAGGGGTTCAATAATACAAGTTAGAACACAACAGATTTTTGTCTGTGACATAGTTATGAAACCCGTTGCTTGATGGGGATGGTAAAATACCACTTGCAGGATCAGGCATAATGATGCTTGCCCCTGTACTACTGTTGTGTTTTTAGGGTGTGGCTGTGTCCCAGTTATGATTTAAATGTACATGGTGGGTAGACCGAGTAGAGGCATTTGCCGTTTGTTGGAAGAATGTTTTCTTAGATACAGAGCTTGTGGGTTGCTATTCTGTTATATCATACTGTCACCTTAGCTTTTTGGCCTATTTTTAAAACAAAGATTGTTTAGGTTAGTTGCTGCACTTTTGTATGCATTATTGAGCTGAGGTGTAGCCCACTTACAT
Source organism: Protopterus annectens (assembly GCF_019279795.1). Taxonomy (NCBI): domain Eukaryota; kingdom Metazoa; phylum Chordata; order Ceratodontiformes; family Protopteridae; genus Protopterus; species Protopterus annectens. The sequence goes on from NC_056737.1 coordinate 503,929,354, forward strand.
TTGTTGCCCCCCACCACCACCACCACAACTGAGTTTCAGTTCTGTGCATGTGGTTTAATTTATGGTATATACCTTTACTGATCCTGTGGTCAGGATTGTTTTGAGTTGTCATACTTGCAGTTTAACAGCTTTTACTGTTTTATGTGCTTTTAATCTGCATTCTCTGTATATTCTATGTGCTTTGGTAGTCGCTTATGGTGTGGGTAAGCTTTGGTGTCTAGTAATGTTCTTGAGGTTTGGTTGTCAGTTTTGGAAATGCCTTGATCAGTGCTATTTTCCATTTGCAATGTTTCCGATGTGGAGGTAGTTTACAGTTGTAACAGAAGCAATGGATACTGACATACATGAATACTGAATTCATCCTATAGACAGAGGTGATTGGATGCTTTTTGTGGAAATAAGGCTAAAACTTGGCTAGGCTTGTTGGGTCTCTAAGGTCAAAGGCCTAGTTACCTCCTAATATATACCATGATCTCATGATGGAAGGAATTCTTATAACTTTAGTGTTCCCCTTATTGGCATTTCTATGCAGTCATGACTAGTAGCTTTGCGTGGTTCTAGGTGACATCAGAGCATTCACCATTGCCCACGGTGGTTTCCATAAAGATATAGTTTTTATATTTTATATATATATATATATATATATATATATATATATATATATATATATATATAAAACTGCCGTGGTGGTGCTGTGGTAGCGTTGTCGCCTCACAGTAAGACGTTGTCCTGTTCGACTCTCAGCTAGAGCGTCTTCTGTGTGCAGACATGCGTGAATGGGCGTACTTTCGTTGAAGGTTGTGCGTCAGGGCTGGCAACTTGGTATGTAAAAATCTACTGCCAATCATTACTGGACCAGAATTCCGCTGTGGTGACCCCTAACCAGGAAAAGCCAAAAGACACAACATACACACACACACACACACACACACACATATATATATATATATATATATTATATATATATATATATATATATATATATATATATATATATATATATATATATATATATATATATATATATATATATATATACACACACACACATATACATATATATATATATATATATATATATATATATATATATATATAGTATGTGTGTGTATGTACAGTGGATATAAAAAGTGCACACATCCCTGTTAAAATGCCAGGTTTTTGTGATATAAAAAATGAGACCACAATAAATCATTTCAAAACTTTTCCTACATTAAATGCGACCTATTACAATTCAATTGAAAAACAAGCAAATCTGTTAGGGGAAAAAATATTTAAAAAATGCACGATAAGCTGGTTTCATAAGTGTGCACGCCCTTAAACTAATACTTTGAAGCATATTTTGATTTAATTACAGCATTCAGGCTTCTTGGGTAGGAGTCTATCAACATGGCACATCTTGACTTGGCAATATTTTTGTCTAATTGCAAGGGCATCTCTTGTGCACAGCCCTCTTCAGGTCACCCCACAGATTTTCTATTGGATTTATGTCTGGGCTCTGGTTGGGCTATTCCAAAACTTTAATTTTCTTATGGTGAAGCCATTCTTTTGTTAATTTGGATATATGCTGGGGTCATTGTCATGTTGAAAGGTGAAATTCCTCTTTATCTTCAGCTTTCTAGCAGATGCCTGAAGGTTTTGGGCCGAAAGTGACTGGTATTTGAAACTGTTCATAATTCCTTCCTCCTTGACTAAAGCCCCAGTTCCAGCTGAAGAAAAGCAACAACAAAGCATGATACTGCCACCACCATGCTTCACCGTGGGGATGGTGTTCTTTTGGTAATTTGAAGTGTTTTTGTGCCAAACATACCTTTTGGAATTGTGGCCAGAAAGTTCAACCTTGGTCTCATCTGACCAAGACACATTTTTTCCACATGCTTTTGGAAGACTTGATGTATTGTTTTGCAAATGTTAGCTAGGCCTAGATGTTTTTTATAGGTCAGACATATGGAGAATACGGGAGATTGTTGTCACATGTAGTACACAACCAGTATCTTGCCAGAAATTTCTGCAGCTACTTCACTGTGGCTGTAGGTCTCTTGGCAGCCTCCCTGATCAATTTTTGTCTCGTCTTTTCATCAATTTTGAAAGGACATCTAGATCTTTGCACTGTCACTGTTGTCCCATATTTTCTCCACTTTCTGATGACCATCTTCACTCTGTTCCATGGTATATCCAAAGCTGTGGAAATTTATTTTGTACCCTGCTCCTGACTGATACCTTTCAACAGTGACATCCCTTTGATGCTTTGTAATTTCTCTGCAAACCATAGCTTTTGCTGTAGCAGGCAACTGAGTAAATGTCAAGGAAAATCCTACTAGGACAGCTTAACTTTATTTGGGGTTAATCTGAGTCTCTTTAATTGATGGCAGGTTTGCACCCATACCCAAGAAGACTGAATGCTGTAATTAAAGCAAAAGGTGCTTCAACAAATATTAGTTTAAGGGTGTACACAATTATGCAACCAGCTTATTGTACGTTTTTAGGTTTGTGTGTGTGTATGTATGTATACATATATATATATATATATATATATATATATATATATATATATATATATATAATATGTACATGCACAAACACACACACACACACACACACACACACACATATATATATATATATATATATATATTTTTTATATATATATATATTATATATAGATTAAAGGTATATAGATATATAAATTATAGATATATAGTATGTGTGCATGTAAAAAAATGTTAAAGGAAAAAACAAAAATCACTATTAGATATGTGATGAATAATGATGTGGTGGATATTTATAAGGAGAAAAGCACAAAGGGTGTGTAAGCAAGCAGAGAACAGAACAGAATCATCAAAATGAGATTAGACACTGCATACTGTCCATCAGAAGTCTGCATGTAATATACTTTTGCCATAGTACATGTATTACTGTTTGCATGTAGTGCATTTCAGCACGGGTCTACATCGCAATATGATCACACACTTGCCTAGTAAGAGTTTTCATGTAAACCAATCTCAGGAAATACATCCCAGCAAACCAAGCTGTCTGTGGGCAATTACAGTTTACAACCACTACTGTTATGTGAATCATGTAAATAATAAAAGACATAAATGTCTAATTGTTGGCATAATGGTTAGTTCTGTAATCAAAATTTGTACATTGCCATCACAAGACTTTCATATGTTTAAAAGCCTGCGTTTGCACTTGTTTCCCACTTTTTCTGTAACTAGTCTTGTCCAGATACAGATTTGCTGTATCCAGGATTGTTTGTAAGCTTTTGAGTGGTGCAAAACTCTGCTCTTCAACTTTTGCCTTAGATCTGCTAGTTCTCTCCTTTCCTGCACTTTTACTAGCTCATTAGTCTAGCACGGGTCTATATTATATCATCAAACGCTTAAAAAAGCGAACGCTGATTGATCGACCTAATTTAAGCGAAAGCTTACAATCTCGAACTGTCAGATCAGCGATTTTTTTTCCCAGGGAAAAAAATCGCTGATCCAAAACACATACACACAACACAAGCACACCAAACAAACAGAAATCCACACACATACACCTAAAATCTGATACCTAACCCTACACTAAACTATGCACACACCACTAACTACCCACTTACCTTAACCCAAACCCTAACCCTAAGGTCCGTCACTATCGCACATTCACCTCACCCGCTCCCTAACCCTAACTCACTTAAATCTGCCCTAATCCTCATGTCCACTCAATCGCACACACACCTAACCCAAGCCCTAACCCTAACTCACCTAAATCACCCTAACACTCACATCCACACAATCGCACACTTACCTGAATCCGACTGGTAACTTTCCACCATAACACTGAAAATACCAAAGCAACAGAAATGGACAACCGAATTCTTTCCCTAGGAAAAAATTTGAGTTTCTGCTGCTTCGATATTTTGCAGTTTCGCGAAAATAAGTCCGATCAATCAGCGTTCGCTTTTTTAAGCATTTGAGGATATAATATAGACCCTGTAGCACTTTACCAGACTTCTTGTAGCAATTATTGTAGCACACAAAAGTGCTAACAGCACTAAATGTTCTACAAGGAAACAGCTCCAGTACTTATTATTAATGACCACCCCTCCAGGCATGTCTAAAGTTCAGTTCCCTATGCTTTCTCATATTAACCTGGTGAACATGGGCATCCTGAGGCAATGTAGCAACTGCCTCTTGTACACAGACAACCGTCTCCTCTTACCTCCCAACACTCAGACTTGCGAGAGATGCACTTATATAACCAAACTGGAAGCCATGCACTCTCCAGCCAAGACTGAAATAGCTGGTCAAGAGGAGAAGGTCAACACTTGCACCACACCACATAGAACATATAGCCCTCCAGAACACACACCAGCACTCCCTTCACATAAAAACACAAAGACGCTCTCCTCCAAAAATAGGAAGCCAATCTGGTGGTCCCCTGACATAAACAAACTCTACAACAGAAGGAGAAAACTGATGTGGAACAAAGTGAAGTCCCAAGACTGGAAAAACTCCCTTATCAGCCTCAACAAAAAGTTGAGATCCCTCATCAAATCCTCTAAAGCTAGCTATGAAAACAGAATTACAGCAGACAATAAAGACAACCACAAGGCCTTCTATAGTTATGTAAAGAATCTCCATGGCAATTCCCAGATTTGGTCTGAGCTACTGCACAATGGTACCTCCTATACCGAGCCAACAGGTATTGCCAATATACTGTCCGACAGATTCAGTGCCAACTTTATCCCTCTCTCCCCTCCCAAAGAAACTATCACATTAACAGTAGATTGCCAGACTCCCAGTATTACTGCTGCACAGGTTAAAACAGCACTGTCCAAGGCCAAGAATACAGCTTCTATGTGACATGACAATATCCCTGGCTGTGTGCTACATGAACTACAGAGTGAACTGGCACCTCACCTGTGTGCCCTGTTCAATCACAGCTTTACCTCAGGCATTGTCCCTACTGAATGGTGCACTGCTACAGTCATCCCTCTCCACAAAGGAGAAGTGACTACAGACCATGGAAACTATCGCCCCATTAGCCTAATGAGTCCAATATGCAAAGCTATGGCATGCATCATCATGGACCTAATAAACAAGGATGTAGGGAATCTCCAAACTCTGGATCCCATACAGTTTGGTTTTGTGAGGGGTAGTCCATGCCTGCTCAATTTGGTCAACTTCTTTGAGTCAGTCACCAGAGCTGTGGATGAAGGCAAGGTGGTTCTCACAGCCTACCTTGATCTGGTCAAGTCCTTTGATACCATTCCCCACTCAGGAATCATAGAAAAACTCAGTAGGCTAGGCATCAACTCCTATATCACTAGGTGGGTTGCAAACTGGCTCACAGATAGAACCCACAGTGTGAAAGTAGCTGACTCCAAGTCAGACTCCTGACCAGTCACAAGTGTAGTTCCACAGGGTTCAGTCCTTGGTCCTCTCCTGTTTGGAATCTACTTCTCTGATGTCCAGGCCAACACAAAGGGAATCTGACTGACAAAGTTCTCAGACAATTGCAAGTTGGGAGCTATTATTAACTCCCCAGGTGATGTTGACATCCTACAGAAAGGCCTCACTGAGATCAACAAATGGTGTCAGAACCATGGCTTTACGCTCAGTGCCAAAAAATGTGCCATCATTCCCTTTGGGAAAAACCCAGTTCCCATGAATTACCACATCGATGGTAGTCCACTGAACACAGAAGTTGTTATAAGAGATCTGGGAACACAGGTTGACAGCAACCTCTCTTTTGACCACCACATTGCCACTGTGGTCAGAAAGTCCTTCTATGTGACACATCTCATTACTAAGGGTTTTACATCCAGGAAGAAAGAGCTCATTGTCTCCCTCTACTCTTCCCTCAGTAGGCCAATCATCGGGTACAATGCCCCATTTGGCATGTACCTCACTAGACACCTGCAACAACTGGAGAGGCTGCAAAAGTACCTCACAAAGAGGATCCTGGGCCTTAAACACTTGTCCTATATGGACAGACTCAAATAAACTCCAACTATTCTCTGTCTCATATCACCTACTTAGAGGCGATCTCTGCTTGACTTGCAAAGCCATGTCTGACCCAGCTCTGTTAGAAATGCTACAGCTAGAGAAATCTCAATCCCTCCGCATCACACGCTCCAGAGACCTCAACCTCACTACCACAATCAACAGAATGTGCTGGAGGGTCAGGTTCATAACACAGAGACTGCCCATGCTATGGAATAGACTTTTCATACATGTAATCTTATAGCCTAGTACACACCTATGAAGCTATGAACCTATGTTGAGGCAGTGGTGATTTCAGTAAGCATGTGATACCTCTACCTTAAAATTCTACTTTAAAGTGCAAGTCAAATTCGTATTTTTTGTCCATTAACAATATTCTGTTTACAGCATTGTTAAAATGTGAGTATTTGAGGCAAACACGATAGCCCAGAGAAAGTAGCTAGTTTTATTTGAAAAACACTGTGTTTCCAAATACTATGAACTATGCATCCCTGTTTCATGACAGAAGGCCATGGTGCTGCATAAATAAGTGTCCCACTGTCAGAAAGAAAAGGCTAGAACTAGGAAACAATGGATGAGTTAAGTCTCCTATGGTGAGGTGTCATTCAAAGCAACAACAGGTCAAATTGACAGCTAGGGATGTCTTCCACGGTGGTGCAGTGGTAGCATTGTTGCCTCACAGCAAGAGGTTCTCCCGTTCGATTCTCGGATTGGGTTTGGGAGTGCCTTCTGTGTAGAGTCTGCATGTCCTCCTTGCAGTCCAGTGGGCTTTCAAAAGACATGTGTTGAATGGGCATGCCTTCGTTGAAGGTTGGGCTTCGGGCTGGCAACATGACACCATAAAAACCAACTGCCAATCATTAGCAGACCAGAGTTCTGCTGTGGCGACCCCTAACCGGGAAAAGCCGAAAGACAAACAACAACTTTGACACCTAGGGAGGGGAAGTGTGAAAGGGGAGGGGAGATAATCTAAAGAACTACAATTCAGGTATGACAAAAGAGTGCAAATTAAGATCTCTGTAAAGAAGAAGCAGTAAAAAAATACTTAAAAGTCTGTTCTGTGTCTGTCTCAGTTAGTTTTTTAAGTAGTCTCTAAACAGCAGGATATCTTAGTTGAAATTTACTGACTGAAAGACAACAGTGTATGAATGTAAAATGAATGCAGTCACAGTACCTTCTAAACAAAGAAGCCTGCATGATGTAATGTGTTAAGGACAAACTGAATTCTGGGATACGTGGAGGTTTAGAAAATTTTGGAACACTCATCAAGATGCTAGACCCCATTTGGCCAGACTCTGACATTACATATAAAATATTTAAAAACCTGTAAAGAGTCCCACAGTGGTGTTAAAATATGGGAAACATCGAAACATGATGAAATAAACATGTTTTTTGAGTCTGTGGCTGCGGTTCTCCTTTAACGATGTTCAGATTTTCAACAGTGCCTTCATGGGTACGCTTGATGTACAGTCCCTGTAGACAAGTATACCCCATGAGGGTGGTCTTGCAACAGTGAAATACTGGTTACAGATATTAACCCAGCCACTGGGGATGCACAAACCAGTGCATTTCTGTGTGCTGGTCCCAAGCCCGGATAAATGGGGAAGGTTGCATCAAGAAGGGCATCTGGCATAAAACTTGGCCAAATAATTCATGTGGACAGCAGTAAATATTTACATACCAGATCGGTCGAGGCCCGGGTTAACAACGACCGCCACCAGTACTGTTAGCCAACAGGGTGCTGGCAGAAATTGGGCTACTGTTGACAGAAGGAGGAGAGGAGGGGGAAGGCATGGCTGAAAGCAGGAAGAGAGGAGAAAGGCTATGGATGTGGCGAGAGAGGACATGCAGGTGGTTGGTGTGACAGAGCAAGATCAGAGGACAGGAAGAAATGGAAACAGATGATCCGCTGTGGCGACCCCTAATGGGAACAGCCAAAAGAAGATGATGACTGTCTTGAAAAGCCTGAGTTTTTATTAAGGTTGACTAGACTGGTATTAGAAAGTAATGTGTTTTATTTTGGCAGTGAGTGTTATTTGCAAACTAAAGGTACAGCCATGGGTACAACGTTTGCACCTATTTACACAGACTTCTTCATGGGTTATTTAGAACAGGCCCTGATTTATGATGATTCTAACCCCTTCAGAAGAGAACTGGTCATGTGGAGGAGATTTTTGGATGATTGTTGGTGCATTTGGTCTGGTAATATATATCAGTGGAACTCCTTTGTAGGCTATTTGAATGCTAATGAATTTGGCATCCATTTTGTGGGTAAATTAGAATTGTTTACTATTGACTTTCTGGATGTCAGTGTCACAAAGCTTATTGATAGCACCACGGCTACTAAACTTTATCGTAAACCCTTCACAAAGAATTCATTACGTATGGGTGATAGTTGTCATGCTAGACATACAGTTCTGAATATTCTGAAAGCCCCGTTTCTGAGGCTCAGCTGTATCTGTGGTGATGACAATGATTTTCAACTTGAAATAGACAAAATGGAAGAGAGGTTTAAACTAAGGGGGTTATAGAGAAACCTTAGTTAAACAAGTTGGTGCAGCAGCTAGTCAAGTTAAAAGGGGGAACCTTTTGAATGCAGGCTATGATATGGATAGGGATATTAGGAATCCTGGTAATATTAGGTTTATTACTACCTATGGTAGTAATCGTTTTAAGATTAGGGAAGTCCTGAATAGGTTTTGGTATATACTCAAGACAGAAGACTTTTTGGACAGTTTTTGGGTGATTATTGTGAATTTGGTTACGGAAGAGGCAGTAATACACAGGAAATTTGTCGTGGTTTAAAAGATGGAGGGTTACTTAAACAGGATTTAGATGTCAGTATGCTAGTGGGGAGTGCCTCATGCGGTTATTGTGCTTATTGTAAGGTGGTATCTTGTACCAAGTCTTTTACCTCTGCTAACACATCCAAAGTATACTCCATTAGACAATTAATTACCTGCAGTACTGAATGGGTGGTATAGATGGTCATCTGTCAGTGCGGTGCATTCTATGTTGGCCAGACTTCTAGGGCTTTTAAAAATAGGATTGCTGTACTTCTAAGCAATATAAATTGTCAGTGTCCCAAAAGTGCTCTTTATAAACATAACATGTCACATCCTTCAGCACATTTTATTTTTATAGGATTAGAATGGATTAAGGGCAAGGGTTTCACTAATTCTTATAAACATATGTTGTTAGACTGTAAACAGAAAATGTGGATAGTGAACCTTGGGGCTATGTATAAGCCAGTTTTGAATGAACACTGGTAAAAAGAAGTTATGTCTTACCATAACGTTACATCTGTGATGTAGATTTTCATTCATTCATTACTGATAGGACTTCTGTCCCATCCTCGGAACCAACACGTCCGATACAAGCTCACGCCAGCCAAAAACTCTCAGCTAAGACCTACCCACAATGCCCCCTCTCATAGTCTTTTCAGATCGAGTTTGCCCGCCCTTATAGTATAGAAAGAATAATAGTGATAGTAGGAGGCTCTGTCTGAGCAGATACTCTAACTAGTAAGGAGATCCTAAAGTCCACCAGGAGTCCAAGCAGGGGGATGGAGGGTGGGAAGTAATGAATGAATGAAGATCTACAACACAGATGGAATGTTATGGTAAGACATAACTTCTTTATCTGATGTTGTAAATCTTCATTCATTCCTTACTGATAGGACCGAGTCCCCAGCTACTTGAGTCTTGGGTGGCCCTAAGGAAGGACCTTTCTGAACACCATAGAACTAAAAGATACTCTTCCCCTGAAAGCCAAATCCAATTTGTAATGAGTGATAAAGGTATGAGGTCTTGCCCAAGTGGCTGCTGCACAGATATCATCCATAGAGGCTCTGGAATGAAAGGCCACTGAGGTAGCTATCAATCTAGTAGAGTGAGCCTTTATTTTGGAAGGCAAGGACACTTTGTTTTGATGGTATATGAAAGTAATGGTGTTTCTGAGCCAAGAAGATAAAGTTATTTTGGAAACAGGTTTACCCATTTTGGGTCCTGCAAAAGCTACAAACAAACTGTTTTTCTGAAAGATTTAGTTCTGTCCAAGTAGAAACAAGTAGAAACAAAGTTGCCTATGAACATCGAGGGTATGTAGAAGATATTCCCCTCTATTTGAATGGTGGGAAAAAAAAAACGGTAGGTCAATAGATTGGTTGATGGAGAAAGCAGAAATGACCTTGCGCAAAAAGGAGGGGTCAGTATGTAGAGAAACTCTTTCCCTATGAAAAATCAAGTATGGTCTCTTGAAACTCAAGGCCTACAACTTGGATACTCTTTTCACTGAGGTAAGAGCTACTAGAAGTATTGCTTTCCAAGTTAGAAGGCTCGAAAGAAGGACTTGTTAATGACTGAAGCACCAAAATCAAGTCCCATGGCTCTATAGGAGACTTGACAGGAGGTTTAATATGTAATAATCCTTTCATGAAGGTTTTGCACAGTCGGTGTGACATAACAGATGAATTGTCGATTCCACTGTGAAAATTTGCAATAGCTGCTAAATGTACTGTAATCATTGATGCTGAAGTTCCTGCGTGCAACAGGGTAGTGAGATATTATAGGATCTTCTAAATAGGCATAGAAAAGGGGTCCATGATATATTCTTTGGCCCATCTAGAGAACCTAGTCCATTTACTGAAATAAATTTTTTTGGTGGATGGTTTGTGCAAAGCCAGAAGGATCTCGCGAACAGGGGATGAAATATCAGGTAGCCTGGCAATCATCAGAAGTGGAGAAACCAAGCTGTGAGCTTGAGTCTGTGTAGATTGGAGTGAATCAGTCCTTGAGGATGAGACAGCAGTCCCCGAGAATGATCCGGGATCCATGGGCTGCGAATCAGGTGAGGCCATAGAAATGGGAACCAGACTTGACGGGGCCAATAAGGGGCAATGATGATCACTTTGCTTCTCAACCTTTGAGCTTTCTGTAGAAATTTTGGGATGAGGGGAAATGGGGGAAAGGTGTACAGTAGACCTGGGGACCAATTGTGCATCAAAGCATCCCTCAGTGACTCCCCCTAAGGGGGGATCAGGGCAAAGATTTGTTTCTGGCTTCATCCACCATAGCATTTCTTCTTGCAAAGGTTTGTTAGGCATATCATGTGGTCGAGTGGGTGGGTTAAGATCGGCCATTGTGATGAAAGGAGCTACTGTAATAGTCTCATGTGCAACCTCGCCAGTGGTACAAGGGTAATGGTTGCTGCCATAGAGCCCAATAGTTGTAGTACAAGGTGTGCTGGTACAAATGTCTGTGGAAGGAGGACTTGAATCTAGTTTCTTATTTTTAAAAGCCTGTGAGGAGGAAGGGAAGCTTGACAGGACATTGTGTTGAAGATCGCTCCAATGAATTCCAGTGTTCTTGTTGGAGACACGTTTGATTTTTCTATATTGATCGTGATACCTAGGTGAAGAGCAAGGCCTTGATTGTAAGAGAGACTGAGGCTCAGAAGGTTCCTGGTCGTGGCGGAGAGGAGCCAATCATCTAGATATGGAAACACCTGGAATCCTTGTAGTTGGAGATAAGCTACTATGACTGCCATACATTGTGGAAAACACTCTGGAGGCTGTCGAGAGACCAAAGGGCGGTACCCTGAACGGTAGTGATTGGCTCCCAGCCAGAAGCGAAGAAATCTCCGGGAGCATTTGTCCATCTTTATGTGGTAATACGCATCCTGGAGGTCTATAGAGCACATCCAGTTGTCCTTCCCCAGAAAGGGGAGAAGGGACTGTAGCGTGACCATCCAGAATTTTTGAGTTTTGATTAATTTGTTTAGTAGGCTGAGATCCAGGATTGGTATCCAGTCCCCTGTCTTTTTTGGAATTAAAAAGTACCTCGAGTAAAACCCGGATCCTATTTGGTCTCGTGGGACTGGTTGGATGACTCTTTTTCTTAGCAGCTTTTCAATTTCTAAAGCTGCAGCCTCCCTCTGACTGGGTGGAACATCGGGGATTCATTGTACGGGTCTGGGAGTGAGACTGAATAGGATACGATAGCCACTGGATATTATTCTCTGCACCTACGCATCCGTTGTTATGAGTTGCCAGACCTGTAGGTGCAGAGAGAATCATCCCCCAACTGCTTCCAGAGGAAAGCAATCGGGCCGCTGTTCAGGAGCGCTGGAAGGGTCGGCCAGAGAAGGAATCCCTAGCACCCTGGTTTGTGTGGACTCCCTCTGCCCTCTTCCAGATGAGTTGCCCCCTCTGCCCCAGGGGGATTGCTCATCACGAGTGTCATGAAAAGATCCTTGGGACTTCTTGAACCACAATTTTCCTCCCCTCCGATTCTTGGAGTAGGATCTCTGGGGGGGGGGGGGTGGAAAAATGTATGCCCACAGCAGACAAGGTCTTTCCAACCTTCTCACTACATGACAGTGTATCTCTTACTTTGGGACCAAAAAGGGAAGATTCATCAACAGGCGCATTGGCAAAGGAAGATTTGAAAGGGTCTGCGAAGTCACACAAATGCATCCAAGCATATCGTCTCATGATGATGCCTGATGCAGCTGCTCAAGCTGCCTCCTTGATAGTGTGAGAAATCAACTGCATCGAGGAGTTCGAAATGGATTATAGGGTAGCTAGCCGGGAGGCAATAGTATCATGCACCTCCTCAGGCAGTACCCCTGCCAAAGAGGCAGACATGTCTGAGATTAGGTTTCTTTGGAGGTGGGTAAAGTGTGCCAGGTAATTCAGCGACCGAATGGCAAAGGTCGCTGAAGCATAGGTCTACTTCCCCAGTTTGTCCATAGCCCAAGACTCCCTGTTCAGGGGATGAACAGTGGAACTATCTTCTGCCAGTTACCTCTTGGTGGCCACCGCCATGACCATGGAATCTACTACCAGCTGTTTGGACCAGTTGGTTGTTCTTCAGGAGTGGACAAAATTTTATTTGGTCTTTGGGGAACAGGTTCTATGTTGTCCAGGGCCTTCCAGGCACACTGCACAATAAGCCTAATGAGCTCATCCGCAGGTGGGGTCACCCAGGAAGTAGATGGTCAAGCACAGAAAGTCTACAAGAACACTAATTCCTCCTAAGAAGGGTTGGAGGGCTTCCAGGTTCCCCTCTCCTTGAGGATCTCAAGAATGTCTCCAAATAAGATGTATTCCAGGGAAGACCATGGGGACCCTTCTCCCTCATCATATTCCATGTCTTTGGTGATGGATTCCTCCGGGGAATCAAGATGCTTCTTCTTGCAAAGTTTCTTCTGGGGTGGCTCCCCAGTGGGGTCTTCTGAGGAGGACTCCGGAGAAAGGGTTCCTTTCAAAGAAAGGTCTTGCAGCTCCCATGCTCAAGATCCCAGAGTAGGAGGTTGGGACAGCTGCATGCTACACGGGGGCGGGGTTCTGATTCCGATGCCAATGGTGCCAACTGCGAGCCCGTTGAGGCGAGGACCCTCTCCATCACCTGGAAATCAGGCCCACCCAAGGAGGGATGGGAGCCTGGAACCGAGAAGGATGACCTCAGAACCAGGATCACACCCTTCCCTGAGGAGCCTGCCTCCAGGTGAGGAGCTCTGAAAGAACTGGTAGCTGCCAGGAGAGCCATGACCATAGATGGTGCCACAGAAAAAATCGGCGCCAAACTAGGTGTCATGGTGCCGACAGCCCAATCACTCCTCCAAGTGTGCACCAGTTCCAAAGGAGCCATGGCACCAAGAGTTATTGATGCCAACAGGGAAGCCTCCACTGTTGGAGCCGATACAGAATGCACCGGGATGGACATCGGTACCAAAGTCTCCGAGACCTGGGAGGAGGTCAGAGGAGGATAGACAGGTGAATAGACCATGAGAGCTTCCATTCCAAGCAGGAGGGAAGACCTAGTTGGGGTCGGTAATCCTCTAGCTGCCAAAAGCTGGTCCACAACCCTCACTACATCTTGTTCCGAAAGATTCCTGGTGGATCTGAAGGAAGCTGCCAATGGTGATTCTGGTCTCTGAATGAATGTACTGAATTGTTGTCCCAAAAAATAGGTCATAAGAAGGAGAGTACCTGGTTCTAGCATGGTGCTCAATCTTCGGAACCACAGGTGTCATTATCGGTGGAGTCGTGTAAGACATCAGCACCATGGCTGGGGATGCTGCCGATGCTGGTACAGTGGTAGGAGGCTGTGTCATAATCAAGATAGGCATCGGGGGGGGATGGTGCCGATGCTGGTACAGTGGTAGGAGTCTGTGTCATAATCAAGGTCGGCACCAAGGGAGAAGACAGGGACCCTGGTGCCAAAGCTGTCTGCGCCAACAGCGCAGGAGAAGCCTGGTGTCGTCTCGGTTCCAAGGAAGACGGAGATGTTGGAACCGAGTGACTCTATTTCTCTTTATGCTTTTTCACATCCTTATGCTTAGGAGATGGTGAGACCTCCATCCCAGAAAGACCCTCCGAGAAGGATGTTTTCAGCATACCCTTCAGAATAAGTTTGTTCTTACGTTCAGCCAACATATGGTTGCTGAAGCTAAAACAAATGTCACAAGATACATTAATGTGGTCAATGCCCAAACAATAAACACACCGAGTGTGACCGTCTTAGTTGGGCATCTTATGCCTGCACTTATCACACTGCTTGAACCCAAGCTTAGCCTTATTCGACATTATAACACACTAGTACTATATTCAACAATAAAACTATATCTACCAAACAACAGCAAGAAGTTAAAGTAAGGAGGGACAGATAAACCTTTTTTTTTTTTTATACAGATAGCTAGGAAGGAGTACCAGCAATGGTACTAAGAAATACCAAAAGGTAAGAAAAGGGCCTACCAATGTAGGTAAGAAGGAGTAGTACCAACGATGGTACCAAAGAACTACCAAGGTAGTGGGTAGAGTTTAGTCAGGAAATATAGAGTTTAGGAACAATAAATAACCTTAGAAGAAAAACTGGCTAAGGGAAGGTGATTAGTCGATAAAACTACAAAGAACCACAAAAAAAAAAAAAAAAAGCTACACTTAGCTTGAGAGAAGGTCTGGCATGTCTGACGAGGAACGCAGCAAACAAGATGTGGAAAGACTATGAGAGGGGCATTGTGGGTAGGTCTTAGCTGAGAGTTTTTGGCTGGTGCGAGCTTGGTACTGGCCGTGTCGGTTCTGAGGATGGAACCGAAGTCCTATGAGTAAGGAATGAATGAAGATTTACAACATCAGATTTATTTTTTTATATAATACTATTTCTAATATGGTGATGTACTTGTGCATATATTAAGCAGTAAGAATTTGTATGTGTATATGTGTATGCAGGCACATGCTTATGAATATATATGTATATATATATATATATATATATATATATATATATATATATATATATATACACATATGTATGTTTCTGTATTTACATACACATGCATGTGCATATAAATATATATATATGTGTGTATATCTGAATACACATGTATATATTTGTGTTTTTAAATATGTGCATTAATTTGTGAGTTAAAGAAATATTTATACTATGAATTTGGATGCACATGTATTTGTTGGTTATGTATTCATGCAGGTATGGGTGTATTTAAGTATGTATTTTCAGCATCTGTTTGGAATTGGTGCAACTCTTATGGAGTTTACTTAAAAGAACAGGAAATTGCATGGCTTTGCACTGATGACGTTTTTTGCAAAACCAGTCTGTGATGGTTATATTGGTTGGAGGCTGCTTCCACTATTTTAGTTGTTTATTTACTGTTTTTTTTTTTTTCTTGAAATATTCAAAGAATTAAAGGAATTACACTTGAAACTTTGTTTTTGGAGTGCTGAAGGTTCTTGTCTTTGATGTGTGTCTGTTTGTGTGTGTGTGTGTGTGTGTGTGTGTGTGTGTGTGTGTGTGTGTGTGTGTGTGTGTGTGTGTGCATGTTTATATACATATATATATATATATATATATATATGTATATATATATATATATATATATATATATATATATATATATATTGGGCATGCTTCTTGAATCACTCTGGTGCTCCATCAGAGGTCTGGATTCAGGTCTGTCATGTGGAAGGCTGTTGGTGATGAATGAAGGTCTTCTTTTTTCCATGTTGTCAAATTAAGTCCTTTTTTACTTTCTTTCTTTTTTGGCATCCAGACTAATTGCTTTCCCTATATTGCATCTAATTTATTCTGCAGCAATAAATATTAGCTTTTACAGTCCTAGCTATATATTCCTAAAGAGAGAGTGTTGTACAGCAGCCATTCAGCTCTGTGCCATACCAGACATCTGACCAGCACAGGTTTTTATTTTGGCAATGTATCTCTGCAGTGGAATACATGATGGATACATGCAGACAGTGGCTTAACACTGTAACTTTTCTGAGCCTTATTGGTCCACTCAACAGAAAAAGCATTTCTACAGCAATTGAGCTATGACTGTACTTATTGTATATGGCTTTTGGGTATAACCAGAAATGTCATGTCAAGCTCCAGTACTGTTGCTGTTGACCAAACATCTAACTGATGTTTGTTTTATGGCATGTACTTTGCATATGTAATTAAATATGCAAACTTTGTAATTAAAGTCTTACATTAAAACCCTTTAACTGAGCGTTCATTGACATAATAAGCATAAACTGAGTGGATATGTGCACTTTTTTCTAGCTCACCTGTGCTATTTCAGTTTAATTTATGTGTTTTAAGACAGAATGCTTGGTACTTTTATGTTGGTCTGAATGTTGCTCATTCCTCTCTAAAATTAATTTGTACACTATGATCTGCCTAGTGTATGGCTGACTACATCATTTTGCAGTTTGTTTATCCCTACCTACTTTGGTATGATTGCCAACTCAGAGTCAGTAAACTTCACTAATAGACTAATTAGTGTGTGTCCAGCATTTTCGAATCTCATTGTACGAAAAAGAGACATGTATTCTGCTGATTATTTTAAACAAATGAGAAGATAGGAGGAACAAACAGCCCAATTCTACAAAATGTGTGACATTAGTCTGGGGCTAAAGCTCTCAACTTGTACCTCCAGAATCAGGAGCAAATCCAGAAATAAAGGAGAATTGGTAACACTTTTTAAAATATTAGTACTATTAACTTGAGAAGTTGATAGAATGATAGAATGTGAATTAACTTGCATTTTCTTAAAGTAAAAAAATTCTATCACTCTAATTATTGTCATTATGTATGAAGGGGAATCTACCACCTCCCCCTCCAGCCCAAAAAAATCATCAGTTTTAAGAGATATTAGGAGGGCAGAGCAAAGTTTTGAGACAAAATCAGGAATTGGAATGCTGTCTTTTCCAAATACCCAGTGAGGGAAATTGTCATGGGAATGTGAGGTTTTGCAGGGTAAACTGCACCCACAACCTGTGCAAAGGGCTGGATTTCACTTTTTTATTTGACAAAATAAAAACTAATTCTTGTAGAATTGGAGTTCTTTCTGATGTTTCATATAATACTGAGGTGTTTCAAATATGAAATAAGTGCAGTATACAACTATTAATAGAAACTTAGGAAATATTTTTTGTCCTAGAATCTCAGGAAATGTCTAATTTTTCATGCTTTTCCTCCAGATGCAACTGCCCTGTGAAAAAAAGCGACAGGTAGTAACCCATCAGGGAGAACTGAGAGGTATGACTGAGGTCAGGGCTTTGTGCTAAGGTTAATAATGCCAGTTGCCATAAAGTCAACCCAGAAAGTACACATTTTTACAAATAATACATGCTACACTCTATAGTAATAATAATTAAAATACCATCAGTTCAGAACATGAGGCAATTCAGCTTTAGGACATTCCTAACAGTTTCTTTTTTATTTATTTTAAGAAAAACACTTTATGTAAGTCTTTTTCAGATACAGTGAAATGATTGCAAAATGAAGTGCCTTCTTAGGAGTTGGTAATGGTATCCCTTCGCCACCCAACTCATAAAAATGAAAAAAAAATACTTCCAATATGGCTACACACTAATCAAGAGCCTGATTTCAGCACAGAAACTCTGCAAGTTTTAGTAAATTCATTTACTGGCTAGCAAATACTCTACCTAGTTTTCAGCAATGAAAAAAACTTAGACAGCCTGAAAGAAAATCAAATAGAAAAGGTGAGGAGAAAACATTGACTAGGAAGAATCTTGCAGCTGTTCAGCAAAAAGCAATTCAAACTCCAGTTTTTGTGCAGTACTTGGCTTCCAGTAATCTAGAGGAAAAAAACAATCAAATATGCCCAGAACTGATTAAAATAAATGAAACATTGAAGGAGTATATCAGCCCCGCGGTGGTGGTGCTGCGGTAGCGCTGTCGCCTCAGAGTAAGATGCTGTCCGGTTCGATTCTCAGCTAGAGCGTCTTCTGCGTGGAGACATGCGTGAATGGGCGTACCTTCGTTGAAGGTTGTGCATCAGGGCTGGTAACTCAGCACGTAAAAATCAACTACCAATCATTAGCGGACCGGAGTTCTGCTGTGGCGACCCCTAACCGGAAAAAGCCGAAAGACACAACAACTGAAGGAGTATATTAACTCAAATAGCAAAAGGCTGGAAGCCTATTCAGATGAACTGATAAAACTGCAAAAATCAGAGGTTGAAATGAAGAAAAGGTTGGCTGAGTATAAGACTGCTGAAGAAGAGCTCTGTCAGCAAATGGCAGAGCTAGAAGACAGAGCAGAAAGGGAAAATCTGAAATGTTCTGCTATACCAGAGAAACTTGAAGGAACAGAGTGTATTAATTTTATGAAAGCACAAATAAGCAACTGGACTAGTATACCACAGGAAGATTTGTTAATTAAAAGGGCACATTGTGTGTATGCTCCATACCTGGCTATGAGAAAACAGCCATGGTCTGTATTAGTAAAGATGAAATCATACCAGCAGAAAGCATTGATTCTGATAAAAGTTTAGCAAAAGGGCAAAGTATTAAAAATTGGAGACAGCAGAGTGTTTGTTGAAAATGATTATTCACTGCACACCAAGCAAAAGACAAGAAAATGTATCATAGCAGTCAGTGAATGTTGAGGGGTAGGTGTAAGATTCACTCTGCTGTACCTAGCTGTCTTCAGAATTTTTTTATTGGTGGATCAAAGCTATTTTTTTATGTAGAACAGGCTAAGGAAGAAATGGAAAAGTTTGCCGCAAAGAGTGATCCATCAAACAGAAGGGGACTCTGCTTCTCATTCTTCTGATAATAGAGCTAATAGAGAGACTTTGGCAACATTTTCCAATGTTGCAAATGAAAATGCTTGACAGAAAGAAAAAGACACAGGAAGTGATTAGAAGAAGATGAACCTTGAACTTAAACCAGAGTCTAGGTTTGGGAGAGGGAGATCAGCAGGAAGAAGACCAGAAACTTTTAAATTAGTGAATAAATGTGAGACTATAAAGCATCAATCACATTTGTGAAATATGGCTTTACAAGAAAAAGTGAAAGGTCTTTGTTAAACTCGTGCAGAACTTAAACTCATATGCCCCACGATATGTCATTAATGTTTGGAAGGACACAAAGGGAAGGAGAAAAGGAAAAAAGTAACTGTAAGTAAAACATTTTCAGTTATTGTTGCATGTGATACAGATATTAAAGTAAACAAGTGTTTTTTCCTTCTTTTTTAGTTTTAAGAAATGTAGGCATTATAATGTAAAAAGAGAAGAAAAGTTGGACAAAAGCGTGTTTAAGTTAATATGCTGTAATCTTGAGTTGTTGGTGTGGGAGACAGGGTGTAAAAGTGCACAGCTTATAATATATGTAGAGTTTGTATGTTCTCTTGCAATTTTGCTTAGATGAATGTCTGGATTAAGGCCTTTGGATTAACCTAATAACATTTGTTTGTGTAAACAAGTAAATGAAAGGACACAGAATGTGATGAAAAGTATTCATTTGGCATATAAATGTTCAGTGCAAATTGAGAGGTTTGCAGAGCTGTAGATTTGGTTCTTGCATTTCCGTGGAGACAAGCTGACTATAGGGGGGAGTAATAAAAGCTAGAACACTTTTTAAGGCTAAAGGCTGATGTTTTCTGGAAGCATATAAGCTGTTTCACATTTGTAAGGGGAATGAAGGTAAGACAAGAACAGAACGCAATTAGTGTAAGTAGGGGCACAGGCATGGATAACTTTAATATTAGGTTAAGTTTTGCCTGTGTGTGCAGCTGTCAATTTGGAACAATTGTTTTCATAAGGAGGGTTAAACTTCATTACATGAAGATGTACATAGTTTTGTGTGTTTGTTTTAACGGGTCATGGGGGTATTCTGGGTGTGTGTTTGTTTTTTTGTTCAAGGGTTTTCATTAAAATAAAAAGTCCTGTAAAGTTTGACATAGCTTCAAATAAAGATGGTAAAAAAACTGTATAAAAGATCAACCTGCCAATCATTAGTGAGTACATATAACAGAAAAGCTGGAAATAGACATTTATTTTATTTATTTATTTATTTACATTTGTTGACCGGGAGTGTCCGACTCAGTGGAGGCCCAGGGAGAAAAGCTCTGCAGTTAAAATAAACAGACAGTAGTTACATTGGATTACATAGCGATTAACAATTTAACATAGCAATTAATTACAAACATATTTACAGATGAAGAACATAGTACATCAGTAGACAACTAGAATCTTTATCTGCGAAGTACATAACAGACATTAACAAATGTTACAATAAGAAGTTCCTGCTGTTTAATAAGTACTAGGCTTATGAGCATCTGAGCTTGCTATAATCAGGGTAGTTAGTGGGGTGGAAAGAAAGGTAGTGGTTGGATGGGGTGGGTGATATTAGAGTGGGAGTTGCAAGGGCATAGCCAGCATGTTTTTAGGTGCGCTTTTAGTAAAGTTTTGAAGTGAGTACATGATGGTACAGAGGTAATTGTGGGTGGGAGGGAGTTCCATAATTTGGCTATGGCGCAAGAGAATAGTGCTTCACCAGCAGAGTTATTGGCTTTAGTGATCTGCAAGTGATTTTTGTTGCTGGATCTTAGTGGTCTGGTAGTGCGATAGGGTTGGAGTAGATTCTGGAGGGATAGGACATTTAGTGGATGGTTTACTAGTTTGTGGGCGAGTGATAGTTGAGACCATTGAAGGAGGTGAGGGAGTTCAAGCCAGACCAGTTCAGCAAGTGAGAGACAGTGGTGACTACGGTAGGATGCACCTGTGGCGAATTTGGCGATTTTGTTGTAGCAGGTCTCTAGTTTGTTTAGATCACATTGCCTTAGGTTGGTATATATTGGAGAGGTATAAAGTAGGGTGGAGATAAGGTGGGAATTTGCTACTGAAATCTTTGCTGCTTTGGTGAGAAGTTGCTTATTTCTGTATAATGCTCCTAGTTTTTTTGTGGACTTTTTTATGGTCATGGATATGTGAACGTCAAATTTTAGTTTATTATCTATTTCCACTCCTAGCAATTTGGTGTGTTCAGTTGGGTATATAGTGGTGTTGTCTTTTGCCGTGATGTTAAAGTGAGAGTTGTTTAGAGTATGTTTGGTGGGTTGGAAGATGAGTAGTTTAGTTTTGTTTGGGTTGAGTATTAATTGGGCATCGAATAACCAAGTTTCAACAGAGGAAAAGGCTTCCTGTGTGACTTTTTGCAGTTTGTGTAGGGACTGGGCTGAGCAGATGATGGTTGAGTCATCTGCGTATTGTATGAGTGTGCCATGTTTGGTGGCAGAGGCTAGATTAATGGTGAAAACAGAGAAGAGTAGGGGACCAAGGATGGATCCTTGGGGAACCCCTATGGAGACAGGTAGTTGAGGAGGTATGTCATTCTGCCATACAATGGATTGTTGGCGGTCAGACAGGTAACTCTGAAACCAGTTGGTGACTGATTGAGAGAAGGATAGGTTATTGAGGACAGAGATGAGTTGTTTGTGTGGGACCATGTCAAATGCTTTAGATAGGTCTAGGAAAGTAGCAGATGAGAGATAGCCATTGTTTTTATGCTGAAGGATAGTGTTAGTAAAGGAGAGTAAGGCAGTGGTGGTGCTATGGTTTGGTCAGAAGCCATGCTGAGTATTGGAAAGGAGGTTGTTAGTAAGGAGGTAGTCTGAGACCCGAGAATGTATGCATCTCTCTAGTATTTTGGAGAGTGGAGAGAGAATAGCTATGGGGTGGTAATTGGTTCGTTCTGTGGAGGGGCCGCCTTTGTGGAGGGGAATTATATGTGATACTTTCCACAGTGTGGGAACATAACTTTCTGACAGAGATCGGTTAATCAAGATGGATACTGGGTAGGCCAGAGCATCAGCTGCGATTTGTAGGTATTCACTTGGGAGGTTGTCTGCTGCTAATTTAGTGGGCTTAAGTTTAGTTAAGAGTTTTTTTTTATGTTGGAGGTAGGTACAGGAGAAAAAGAGAAGGCAGTGTGGAGATTACTAGTTGAAGGTGTAGGTTGGAGGGGAGGGGGTTGTGTTGTTTAGCTAGTGATAGTATGGTTTGTGTGAAGTGTGTGTTGAATGAGGTAGCAATATTTTTGGAGGAGTGAGGGATGTTAGGAGGAGGGGTACTGACTTTACCTAGGTGGAGGATGGAGTTTATAGAGGACCAGAATTGTTTGGGGCTGTGTTGGGAGGAGTCTAGGGCAGACTGGTAGTACTGGAATTTGTCCTGTTTTATTAGCTTTTTAACTCTATTGCATAGTTCTAGGAATTTCTGTCTAGTTGAGGGGGTTATGGTTTTGCACCAGTGCTCCCAGGCTTTATCCCTGTTTTTCATTTCTGACTTAGTGGTTTTCTGTAGCCATGGGGAGGGTTGTGCTTTTGTTCTGGAAAGTCTTATGGGGGCATGGTAATTACGGATGCTCAGGAAGGTAGTATTAAAAAATTCAACTGCGTCATCAAGACTGAGGTACTTTAGGGGATGCCAGTTACATTCTTTGAGGGATGAGATGAATGTGAGTGGGTTAAAGTTTAGTTTTTTACGTATTTGACGGTAGATGACAGGTTTAGCTTGGTATAGGTATTTTTTGAGTAGGAATGTTGGGGAGTGATCACTGAGGCTATCTGATAAGCAGCCTGTTATAGATGACTGGGGGCTCTTACTGACTAGTATCCAATCCAGGGTAGTGTGCTTGCTGGATTTTTTATTTATCCTGGTTGGCGACTGGACTAGTTGGGTGAAGCCATGAAGGTTTATATGATGGGTTGGATTGTTGCCAGAACAGGACTTTCAGTCAATATTGAAATAATCTAAAATGATAGTTTCTTGGGGGAGATGGTGGGTAGACCAGCTGAGGAGGTATTCTAGTGGAGGGATGTTTTGGCCAGGTGGGAAGTTGCATCCAATTATGTTGATGGTTTTGTTTGGTTTATTTTGAGATTGGTATATATTATTTCTTCATTGCCTATTTGTGGAGCTGATGATTTTAAGATCTGGATGTTTAGATGCTGTTTAAATATTATAGCTACACTGCCTCCTTTCTTGTTTAGCCGGTCTACTCTTAGTATGCTGTAACCAGTATGGAGTATTTGCTCACTGGTATTTTGAAGTTTTAGCCAAGTTTCTGTCAGGATGACTATATCTGGGGAGTACAAGTCTATGGTGGCATGGGGATCATGGACTTTTTTGGATATACTTCTAATATTTAGACTTAGTAGAAGGAAGTCACTTGGCTTTCTATTGGCTGTGATATGGGAGAAGTTGTGGTTTCTAGTCGGATTATGAGGATTGGGGTTGGAGATGGTAGGGCCAGGGTTGGGGTGGATGTCTCCACTTAGGGCTAGTTTTGATATGTATGAGGTTATTAGTTTTCTCAGTTTTTGACTGTGTTTGTTTATTAGGGAAACTTTATGATTGTGCTCTGTGGGTAATAGGTATGGTGGGAGGGTTACTATGTTAAGTTGTAGGGATGCTTTATGTTTGAGTAATATAGTTGGTAGAATATGTGGGGGATGCATAGGGGTGGTTCTTGAGTTGGTGGGAGGGGAGCTGAGTGAGGGTGAGATATGAGTGGTGGTGTGAGTAGTAGTACAGTGGTAGTGGTTGAGTGGGGGAATGATGGAGCTTTGGTAGGATGTAAGATATGCAAGGAGAGTGCATGCAGTGAGCACAGGTAAGGTATGCTTGTACATGTTAGTTGAGGAGGTGGGATAGTAGTGGGAAAATGGAGGAGGTAGTGTTGGGTTAGTGCTGTGGTTGGCTATTGGAAAGATGGGAGGGGTTTGTGAGTGCAATAAAGGTAGGACCACTGGGGGCAGGAGGGGAATAGGGGGCAGGGTGGGGAATGAAGCAGGTAGAGACCCTGTTATTTGCTCTTATGAGGGGTTTGGAAACAATCAGGTAACAGAGTAAACTGATAAATGAACATATGATAGTGACAAAGGGTGATTGTAGTTTTAAAAATGGTGCCTGCCACAGGTAATATTTATTAACTTTCGGATTGACTTAAGGTAATAAACAGGGAAGGGGGAGGGGGAGAACAAGGGTGTGAGCAGGCAGTTCTTTGTACTGTTGCTAATGAGCCAAAGCAAAGACAAGTTTGTGTTTAAGAAACAATCAGAATTGACCAAGGACTGCTCTGAAACTGTAAGTCATTTCTTAACCATTTCTCAGGTGTAAAAACAGGATAACCTTGTATCAGTAGGCTACTGTGGTCACAGTTTAAATTAACAAACACACAGTATTGATCAGTTATGGATACTATTTGCTAACAGAAGGGAATAAGAGAGAAAGTGGAAGATGAGTGAGTGTGTGTGTATGTGTGTGTGTGTGTGTGGGGGGGGGGCTGCTTACAAGCCAAAGTACAGTGCTCTCTAGGGGGAAAATGAATATTGGCTCAAACAGGTAGACACATACTCAAAGTTAACTTTATTCATTTTTTAAATTTAAAAAGCTGTCATATAATAATAATATATAATAATTGGGAATAATAATGTCTTGTCATAATGTTGAAAACTCACAACTGCCACTGAAGTACAAATAGGCACTTCTTGAAGTAACAAAACTCCATGGTAGATGGGTAAAAGAAACAGCTGATAAATCATTTTTAGTGCTTTCTTTCTCAATTTATTACACAGAATTTCATCAAAAGCATTATTACAATAAAACCCACAATTTTTATAAAAGGTATTCTATCAATTCAAATCAACATAATTTCCTGCCAACAACTTAAAAACTGATGAAAATAAAAAAAAAACAATCATTTCAAATTTAACCCATAACATCATTCCTTATCTGTACCATTTCTGAATACATTTCATATTTAAATTATCATTTAACCTGGGAAACAAATTCAAGTTAAGGAATAGCTGCCACAATTCTTAAACTTCTAGACAAGAATTAACATTACCTATAAAATGTGATACTTGTTCAACTACAATTAATTTAAAAGTAGAAAAAATAGGGCATACAGTACTATGTTTTGCCAAAGGATTTTTCAGATCTTTGTTTTTGTCAGCTGAATTATATTCTTTGAATCAATCAGATAAACATCTAGTCATTTTTCCAGCACAGACTCCAGGACAGGTGACACAAACTCCTAAGTAAACAACATTTCTACAGAAACAGTCATAGTGTTCATTTATTCTGATCAAAAAATCACAATGTGTAATAAATGTTACAAACATGAATATAACTACAAACTCTGCAATTACCATCATAATGGCTACACTGTTATTTTGGAATGTGAATGATCTCACGGGTATAAAAAAGTAAGAATATTATAGCAATAACCCATGCCTGGGTGTGGGTAATGCTGGATTTACCCACGGTTGGCGTGGTTTGGTCCTGAGGGCGAAGCCCGAGGGACCAACCAAAGCCAACCGTGGGTAAATACAGCATTACCCACACCCAGAAGTGGGTAATTGCTATTATACCATGACATTATTTAAGAAAAGAAACTATTACTTTTCTTAAATAATGGCATAGTATAATGCCTGTTTACTGCCCTCCCGCAGATGTGTGGCATCCGCGGCAGTTCTGATGTACTGTACGCCTGCGCAGTACATCAGAGCTGTGGGCAAAAGCAATGGAGAAAGCAAGATCTCTGTTGCTTTTTTTTTACTGTTTTCGCTATGTTAAATGGGTTTAACATAGCGAGACAGTTTTAAAATAAGCAACGGAGATGTCCGTTGCTTATTTTAAAACTGTCTCGCTATGTTAAACCCATTTAACATAGCGCAATAAAAAGCAACGGAGATCTTGCTTTCTCCGTTGTTTTAAACCTGTCTCGCTATGTTAAATGGGTTTAGCATGCGAGACAGCTAAAATAAGCAACGGAGATCTCCGTTGCTTATTTTAAAGCTGTCTCGCTATGTTAAACCCATTTAACATAGCGAGACAGTGTTTTAAAAGTAGAGTTATACTAATGGAAAAGTCCGGCGACGGACCTTTTTCCATTAGTATAACTCGATTTACAATGTGCACGCTGGCCAATCAGCGTGCACGTTTTGGGGGGATCATGGTATAATGAATTATATTATGAAATGCAGAGTGCAAATAGCAATGTTACAAGACAAGCATTTGGAAAGAAGTGAGCATGTGAATTAGATAAGGAAAGGCTTTCAGGATGGATATTCAGCAGAATATCTGTGACAAAGGAAAAGTTAAGTACTTACATCAACTGCTGGAGAATCTCCAATAGAACAGGGGGAAAAAGGATACTAATGGTAGATTTGTGCTAGTAAGGTGGTACTAGCATGGGAAGAGGATTACACTGGTATGTATTTATATTCCACCTAAAACTACTATTACAGAGTTTAAGAAAATTTGGGGAGAAAGAATTAGCTTTCATCAGGGAATATTACTTATAGGTGGTAACTGGAACCTGATTTGCAACAGTGGGGATGTATCTGGGGGACCTGGAAGGAAAAATATAACAAAAGAAGATATATTTCTGAAGATATTTATGAAAATATTTGGTATGGAAGATATGAATTTAG
This sequence comes from Protopterus annectens, assembly GCF_019279795.1. Taxonomy (NCBI): domain Eukaryota; kingdom Metazoa; phylum Chordata; order Ceratodontiformes; family Protopteridae; genus Protopterus; species Protopterus annectens. Next base: position 503,956,118 of record NC_056737.1, read on the forward strand.
TAGTAGGAAATCAAAGAGAATTTACATATTATTCCCCAAGGTGCAATAAATGGGTTAGACTACACAGAAATTATATTTCACAGGAACATGTGCATTTAATTGAAAGTTTTGATACACAGCCAATAACTATTTATGATCATGTGCCAATAACAACTGAGATAAAATAAAGAGTAACAAAGTAAAAATTAAACACTGGTGCTTCCCTACCTACCTGTTAAAAAGAGAGAAATTTAAGAAATGGATAGTGGAAATGATTCAAAAATTATTAGGAATGACAGAAATTTCCACAGAAGTTATAGCTAGTGAGTAGGACAGAATGAAAGTGGAGTTTAAAAATATTGTAGAAATAAAACAAAAAATAAATTTTTACGAAGTAATAAGAATTATTTAGAGGGACTGACAGGTTAAAGTATTCCAGAATAAGGAGAATCTCACAGAGCAAGAACAGACAAAACTGCAAGAGTGCTAAAGAGAAAATAAGGGACTATCTGGATAACATGCATGAGTTTAGAAAGATTGCAGTTAAGCAACTGTTTTTTGATAATAACTCTAGAACACAAAAACTCTTAGCACAATGGCTTAGGCAACAGAAAGTAGAAATGATTGTTGTCAACTTAGGAAGTCTATAACAAGACAAATAACCAGAGATCCTGTAGCAGTATTAGAGATATTTCAGAAATGTTATGAAAATTTGTATAAAGCAGAGGAATGTGGACATCCAGAAAAAGTACAAACTGAAATATTTATGGAAGACTTAATTATGTCAGGGTTAGAGGTAGATGAGGCTCAACAATTAACAGTTAAGCCAGGAGGAAATGAGACAAGACTGGGACATATAATGAATCTGCAGGAAAGTTACCAGGAATAGATGATTGTCTTCTGGATGTTTTGTAGCTAGGAGGGAAGAAAGTGATAAAGATCTGAAAGTTTTTTTTAACAGTATTTTAAAATGAAGGGAACTACCAATATACTGGGAGAAATCTGTGGTGGCTACAAAACCTAGAAACAGTAAAGTCTCTTCAGACCCAGCTTCATACATGCCCATTTCAATTTTAAGCCATGCTTATAAAGTGTTTATGTCTATAGTAGATAAAAGAATGACAGAGATGTTGCCAAATTTGATAAATATTGATCATTGTGGTTTTGTGGAGGAGAGGCAAGCATTTGACAACATTGATAGAACAGCAATGAACCAGAGGGAAGCAGAATGTAAGAAAATACTGCTGTTGTTGGTGGGTTTTGATGCAGAGAAAGCATTTGACAGAGTAAGCTGGTATTTTAGGAGTACAACAATGGAAGCCTTTACATTCCCTGATGCAATAATAAAGATAATTAGGAGGATATATGAGGGATTGGAAGTGAAAATTAAAGTGTATCTGGGGCAGTTCTCATTTGATAAGTTCTGTCTGAACAGAGGAACCAGGCAGGGGTGTCTTCTTTCCCATTTGTTATTTGTATTATAGTTAGAGCCATTGGCAAAGAAAATAAGGGATTCAGAAATTCAAGGGTATAGTTAGTATGGTAAGCTAGAAAAGTTGGCTTTACTTGCAGGCGTTATTATTTTCTACCTGATAAAAAACAGAAAAGAACATCTCAATGTTGTGGAACATTTTGAGACATTTTCAAGCTTTTCTTTTGGGGGGGGGGGGTATAAAATTAAGGAAGGCATAACAAAGGCTATAACTTTAAACTATGTACCCAAACATGAATTGGATCAAAAATATCCATATTTATGGGACACAATAAAAATTAAGTATTTAGGAGTATGGGTTAAAAAGGATTCAGTTATGGCAGCTAAGGATAGGTGGACAGAGACTAAGCAAAATATAATACAAAAACTAAGAAACTGCAAGCTTTTGTTTGTGGATATGGATAGCAAGATACAAGAGTGAAAATATTTTAGTCCCTTTAGTTTTATATACAGGTCAGGCATATTTTTATCAACCCGAGCAGAAACTATGGATAGTAATTAATAAAGATTTGAAGGATTTAATCTGGGAGAAGACAAGGGCAAGAGTCAAGTGGGATAAGTTGATCCTGCCAATAGAACAAGGTAGTTTAGGCTTATCAGATTTGAAGGGATATTTTAGAACTTCACAGTTAAGGCCCATATACATAACACAAGCAGAAAGCTATAATTCAGAGTCGAATGAAATGATGAGGAAACTGGGAAAATTCAATAAATAAGTAAAGAATAGCATTTTGGATGCAGATCCTTAAGGAGAATAACAGCCTTACAGAATACAACATTCATAAAGTACCAGAAAATATTCTGAGTACTAAGCCAATGTGGGAATGGAGAAATGAGATTCCGCTTATAGGGGGTGACTGCAATTAGGGGTACAGAGAATAGAACCACAGTATTGGGAGCAGATAACTAGAGAGGGATGGTAATAGAATGGGAAGCAGTTAGGAAGACATTTGGACTGCAAGCTCCCTTCTCTGTCAGGGACTGATAACAGATCTAGGTAAAGAGAAAGAAAAAGGGGAATCCTAAGTGAAATACCTGCTCTGGTAGAATTTTTAGTTGAATCTAGATCAATAGCTGCTGTTAAAAGGGGGATACCTAATAAGGCACATAAAATATTGCATGATAACTATGGGAATCAATCAGTGGAAGTTAGAAAATGTTGGGAAGAGAAACTGGGTAAACAATTTGCAAGGAAACAATGGGAGGACATATGCATGGCTCCCAAGTATGCAACAAAGTCTAGATTATTTACAATTTTTGCTTGGAAGTATTTGCATAGGTATTTTAATACCCTAAGCAGATTCCAAAGAATTTTTCCTCATGTAGATGGCAAATGCTGGAGGTGTAATGGGGAAGAAAGAGATAACTGGGAGCATATGTTTTGGGAGTGAAATGAGTTGACAGTTTTTAAAAAATTCCCTACAGCAGACAGAAATATTGTGTGAACAAATTGGTGTAACTAAGGAAATGATTTTTGAGCTGGGATACAGTATCTGGAGGCCTTGTTAAGTTTAACTCTGGTTGCTGCTAAAAAATCAATTACTAGAAAATGGAAAATGGAAATCAAAAGTCTAAAGAAACTGTGTCTGGCCTGGTGGATATGGGCAGCCTGAGGCAGTGTAGTAATTGCCTCATGTTCACTGACAACCATTTCATTTTAGAAGAGACAAACATAGTGTGTGAGAGATGTAGATACACAATGTCATTGGATGCAAAGCTCTCACATAAACACATGAAAATGTAAACCTGGTTGTTAGTTACTTCCAAAACATTGACTACCAACACAAAGGAACAAACAGAGACCCACATATGTGGCGGTACTCACTTGTAATTTACCCAAACCTCCAAGTCCTCCTAAAAGTGTCTCTCAGTGGCTCTGTGCACACCCTCACATAACACATAACTGTGAAAATTATAGTAGCCCAGCTTCCAAGTTCATAAGACAACATTTCATACAGCCACACATTGTAGTTATTGGGGATTCCATTGTAAACATACTGATGTCCCCCTTACCAGGCTAAACAAGGAGAAGATCACAGTGAGCTGTCTGTCTGGAGCCAGGATCCCCCAGATCACACATGCACTTAGGTCTTTAATCCACAAGTACCAGTATGACACGGTCATAGTCCATGTAGGCATACTAAACCTAAGATGTACCTCACTGGGCTATATGAAGAGAGACATGATGGATCTCTCTGAATATGTCTCCCAGGCGGGTATGACTCTAGGCTTGAGTCACATCCTACCTTCACCAATGATGATGCCACAATACTGCAAAAAATTATTGACTTTGGAAACTGGCTTAGTTTTTCGTGTCACAACAGGGGGATCCAATATTTTTCAGCCTGTGGAGACATGATTAACAAGCAAAGATGCTTTGCCACAGATGATTTGCACTTGTCACCACTTGGCTTCTAGATACTGGCAAAAACTCTGTCTAACCCATAGTGTCTTTTCTTAGGCTGTGCCAAGCTGCTAAACCTTCCAACATAACAAAAGTCACTCATGACTACCTAAAGTTACTGCTGCTCAGTGCTAGGAGTTTAAATAAAATAAAAAACTCTGCACTCCCTGCAAGCACTCCTCACCCTGGAGAACACAGACATATGTGCAGTCACAGATACATGGTTCAGAACAATAGAAAGCACCCCGGCTATCAAAGGCTACAGTGCCTTTCATACATTTCAATTCCCCTCAGCGCAGGATAAAACAAAGGGAGGATGTGTATCAGTGTTCATAAAGGACACGTACACTGCTAGATTGGTCCAACAACATAACTTGCTTGAGCTGCTCCATGTCCAACTAACAACATACTTATGAGTGACGTCAACTACCTCTCCATAAACTGGGAGACTTATATGACCCCTGATTCACTTATTCAGAGGTTTTTGGACTATATCAATGCAAATACCCTGGAACAACTAGTTAGCTCCCCAAACAGAAGTACAATATCCTAGACCTAGCACTCATGAAAATGAGAGGATGCTGCTTCCTCCCATGCAATAACTCCTCCCTGGTAAGATCTGACCACAAAATGATCTCCTTTAGTATTAAAACTAAAACAGAACCCCCATCAAACACCAAACCTATTAAGAACTTTAAGACCAGTTACCTCAAACTTACTGACAGCTTATTAAACTTTCAAGCCCCTCCAAACCCAGATGACATCAGATTATAGACAAAGGTTCATAGGTTCATAGGTAGGTACTAGGCTATTAGCCCTGGGGCCTATATAAGCCTAGCCAAAAAGGTACCCTGGCTTTCGCCACCCAAGAAAATGATTTTCCTGTGCCTCTGTTGAGCAGTGCCACAGAAGTGATCCCTGTGGTGAATTTTCTATAGGTTCATAGACACTGATGCCTACTCTGAGTTGTACATAAAGCACTGTAAAGCCACATTCATAGCTGCATACAGGAGGTAGTACCTACCTGGGTCAAACCTATGATAACTGGCAAAACTAAACCACCCTGGTGGTCCACTAGCATAAATAGGCTATTCAAAAAAAAGGGAAATAAATCCTCTCCAAAGCCAAGAAGGAACAGACAAAATGGAGCAAGAAGACACACACCAGGCTAATCAAACAAATTAGAGAGCTGGTCCCATCTGACAAAGCAAACTATGAGGCAAAGATAGCCTCCCAAGTGAAGTATAACCCTAAGGCTTTTTTTAATTATGTTCGTAACCTCAGGGGAAACACTCAGCAATGTGCTGAGTTAATCATGAATGGCAACACCTATACCCAGCCTGAAACTATATCAAACCTAAAGGCTGAAAAGTTCACTTCAAATCCCCCCAACACCTCCTACCACACCCAAAGAAGTTCCCACAACCATCCCCCCTACTGGTCATTAAGAGGGAAAAGGTCCTTACTGTGCTTGCTAAAGCCAAAAACACAGCCTCCATGGGTCCTGACAACATTCCAGGATGCTTCTTGAATAGCTTAAAACAGTATCTATCAGGGCCACTAGAAACTCTCTTTAACCAGAGCCTCCAGGCAGGCTTTGTCCCAGACGAATGGAGGACTGCAACATTTGTCCCTGTGCAAAAGGAGGGCCCATCAACTGACCCACGGAGCTACAGATCCATAAGCTTGACCATTCTTACCTGCAAGGCCATGAAGAGAATTATCGGTGACCTGATCAATAATGACATAGGAACTCTGCTCTCCAAAAACTAGACTAGATCCAATTTGCCTTTGTCAAAGGCAGGTCTTGCCTACTGAATTTGGTGGACATCTTCAAGAAAGTCACCAGTACCATGGATGAGGGTAATATGGTACACACCGCTTATCTAGATCTGACCAAAGCTTTTGACACAATTCCCCCACTTGAGAATTGTAGATAAACTTACTATAAACCTCTACATCATCAGATGGATAGCCAACTGGACCACTGACAGGACACATGTTGTCCAGATAGGTGAATCCACTTCTGATAAGAAACCTGTTACTAATGGTGTCCCACAGGTTTTAGTGTTGGGACCCCTCCTGTTTGGTATATACTTTTCTGAAGTGAAGGCCAATGTTAGGGGGCCTCTGGCTTACCAAATTCTCTGACAACTGTAAGCTGGGAGTAATTATTGAATCCCCAAATTATGTTGACATCTAACAGGCCTAAAAATGACAAACGACTAAGTGCAAAACCATGATTTGACACTAAATGATAAAAAATACGTACTTATACCCTTTGGCAAATCAGATATCCCTACAAATTATAATATTGATACCACACCCCTAAAAGTAGACCCAGTGGTGAGGATCCTGGGAACACAGATAGCTAGTAACCGAAACTTTAACCACCAGGTAGCTACAATAATGAGAAAATCCTTCTGTGTGGCTCAATTTACAAGTAAAGGTATGGCATTAAGATCAATGGAAGTCATAGTGCCATTATACTCAGCCCTCCTCAGGCCCATAATCAAATACAATGCTTCCTTCAGCATGTATCTAACCAGGCACTTGCACCAGTTGGAGTGGCCCCAGAGATTTCTCACTAAAAAAATACAAAGTGTAAGACATATGTATTGTGCAGACTGACTAAAGGTCTACCCCTTTACTCTGTCTCATATCTTTTAATGAGACGGCACTCGTGCCTGACCTACAAGGCATTCTGTGATCCAGCCCTGATGAAAATGTTACATATTTGCAAGAAAAAATATACAAGGGTTACATGTTCCATAGACCTGAACCCTATTTGTGACTCTAACAGAACCTGCTGGAGAGACAGATTCATATCCTAAAGGCTACCTCGCTTATGGAATAAACTTCCCGTCAGGCCCCAGTGGCCTAATGGATAAGGCATTGGCCTCCTAAGCCAGGGATTGTGGGTTTGAGTCCCATTTGGGATGATATAATCTTAGGGAAGGTGGCTTAATGGTTAAGGTGTTTGCCTTACAAACATAAGGTACAGGGTTTGAGTCTCACAGGAGATAATTGGCTAGGCTTAAAATGGCTCGCAAGGGCAATTAGCATAGTACTAATCTATGAACCTATGAATCTTCATAAAACAAAGCCTGTCCCTCACTCTATTCAAAAAGAACTTGGATAAATGGATGGGGAACCATAAATTTACTCATAGGGTACTGCCCATACCCCTTATAGAAAGAGGCAGTCTGTAAAATGACTCAGGCCTCCAACACCCAAAGACCCACTTCCCTGATACCATCCCATCCCATATCTGGGGGATTAAGATGTGACATTGTCATATCCTGGGTATTATTGGTTAGGTTTGTAAAGGCTCTTATGCCATTAGCCTGGTAATCACCTATGAACCTATGTATCTGAAGTAGTGAAAACTGTAACATAGATAAAAGAACTGGAAGTTGGACCTTAAGAAAATGGTCAGAACAAGTTACAGAGGGAAAAAAACTAAATTTGTGGAAACGATACATGCAGAATAATGTTTTGGAGGACTAGTGAGTTTTAAGGGAAGACAGAAAGTTAGCAATTTTTGTAATGTTAGATTTATAATTGTATACGCTTGTATGTGCTGTATAATGTTTGTAACGTTAGACATGAACATGGTTTGTTTTCTTTTATATACGTCTACCTATGTCTTAAGTGATAATTCAATAAAGGTGTTAGAAAAGAAAAATGTCATAAATGGCGTATTGACGTGTTCTTTATGCAAACTACATTCTGCTTTACACATTAACGCCCACCGAAAGAAGTATGGTTTTGCTAAACGTGAACGAAGAATATATAAAAACATAATAAACAGTCACGCTGTTCGTCTCAGGTTTTTACGACTGGAGTACAATATTGAAAGGTTACCAGAACATGTACATTTAAGAAAGAGTAAGATGAAGCGTTAGTTGAACTTAGAACGACGAAAATAAAACATCTGTGGCATTAGGGATGTGCAACAGGGCAACTTAAGCATTGTTTATTGCAGAATTTGCAGGAAAAATAAGTACCCATAACATAACTCCAAATCCTAGCGCTGAACCCGCGTCAGGAGTGACGGTCAGTGCCTCTTTGGGCACCTGTGCCCTGCTAAAAAATGGAAAATGCACTGAAATTTTTGGGACAAAATCGTTTCCTAAGTTTTCTTTAACAGTTGCATAAAACATTTATCTTGTATCTGAAAATACCTAAATGTTGCATAAAATAGGCTATCATCAACAATTAATTTCTACAAGAATAAGCATTTATTTGGGGATAAAAACGTGAACTTCATTTGTTTGCTCTGGCAGTGGGTGTATTTTGTCCCGGAAAATTTCAAGTTTTTACACAAAATATCCCACTTTGAACATTTGAAAAGGCGGCAACCGTAACTGACCCCATCTTAATTTTTCAGTACCTTTTTTCTAATTTACAATTACAACATATCGCCGAAGATGACGTCACGTCACACTACCCGCCCGATTCTTCACAGGCAGTCTGCTTCCTAGCTTCCCATTGGTTGCCTTGCTGATAGTGTGAGCTCTGCTCACTGGCATCACACTCTTTCATTGGTGTGATGTTATTGCAGGTGGTCTAAGAGGGCATTTATGCGTGCTACTTAGCATAACTCATTGGCAGCCTAGGAATTATTTAGCTGCTGTTCATATAACCCCATTTATTACGGTTAGTTTACCAATCAGCTGCGTCAGTACAGCATCTTAGAGAGAAATACGGAACATTTACAGCAGAATTCTCTCTGCATTGTTTGAGAAGGTAGTGTATTATTAGAGAAGGGATAGCGTGCAATATGTTTAATTTTTCGTTGACAAAGTTGCTAGTTGAGTAAAAAAATGTGTGTACAATGCCTAGCAAAAATAAACCTATTATGCCAGAGATGTTAGTATTCTAACTGCATTTTAGTGTATGTTTATGTACGCATGAAGCAAATATGGCCAGACTGAAGTGCTTCTAATTTTGTTTTCGCAGGGTTGTATTGATGCCACATCAAAATAACTGAATTAAAGCTTGGGCAGGATTGAATACGTCTTCAGACACAAATAGTGGGCTGCAGTGAAACTGCCACAGTCTGAGTGAATGAAATAAATATCTGTTTTCTGTCGAGTTCGTTTTTATTTGGAGCATCTATAAGTTGTGGTCCAGTTTTGTTTGCTCGTTTATTTCCATCGGTTAAAAGACGAGAATAACAAGATTTGGGCGTATTGATTTCACCTAGCATTATAAGTGTTTACCTATTCTGTTACAAAAAGGCGATTAATATGTGGACATTCTTAGGTGTTGCTACTTTTACCTATATCTATAAAAGGTCCGATGACTTAATGTCTTACGCCAACAGAGATGTTTTGCTGGCTGTTGTTGTATTTTTGTCTGTGGGGTTGCTGCTCTCTTATGGGTACAGACACGGACAGAATAAGCAGAAACGATCGAAACTGGGACTGCTGTCTGAAATATTCTCATTATTACCTTTCACTGGCTTTTTATTTTCAGAGCAGACTTCTAAAAGCAACGAAAATGAAGTGGATAACTCCAGAAAGGCAAGTCAACATTTTCTTAAGAATACATTCGCCAAGTATGAAATTAAATATTTATCCCTTAACGTAAGAGAAGGTTGATGGTGGGGCCTGCATATACAATATAAATACAGTTTGTGCTTGGCAGTAAATAGATTTGGACAAGTAGACTGTGTATGTGTGTGTATTATATATAATTAGCAGGGGTTGGGGGTAAGGCACTTGCCCCTGCAAAAAATAAGGCATCCACATCAGTGGGTCATTATGTTAGAGATGTCGATATTTGCATTTGTTTACGATATTTTAGTGTGTGTGCGTGTGATATATATGTATGCGTGTGTTAATCTTATGAATGCAATGCTGCAGACACACACACGCACACACATGTATATATGGATCAATATTTGAAAGCCAAAATCTTGATCCCACGAGACAGAACCACAAAATATCCACACCTCCTACTCATTACAGATACCAACTCGAAAGGGCAAACTTCCAATAAGTACTGGTAGCAAATGGGTTTGTGAGCTTTCAGTAAAAGGACTTATGTGTTCTTGGACTTTTTAAAGAGTCACTTTCAGTTTTTCTGACTTGTTTTGGTATTTCACATTTTACATTTTAGAGAGCTCTGAATAAGCTCAAGGACTGATGAATGCCAGCCTTAGGCAAAATGGAATCCTAAGCAAGGGTATTGTAGTTGAGCTTGGTGATATTGCACCAATTGCCCAATTATACAACTTTTATTGACCCTACAGCATGCTTCTGAAAACTCTAGGACACATGTTCTCAGAATGTAATATTGAGCCTTACTCGGATGACACAAAATCTTTGACCATGATCAAGATGTAAGAAAATTACTTTTAGGCTTACCTATACAAGAAGAGCATCTGCAGTGTGTAGAAACAGAGTGAACTTACTGTAGTACAATAGAATACTGTATTGCCTGTCATTTGGTGCAGAGGATTAAGGATGTGAACAGGGTTTGACTCCTTTACCCCTCATTTGCCTGCTTTGTGACCTTGAGCAACTCACTTAACTAGACATTGCTCCCAGTTTACCCCTGAAAGGGAATTGTGTCTTCAGTTGGTCTACTTGGTTAACAAATGGCTATTATTATTAGTAGTACTGTTAATAATATTAATAGAGTAACTTTTATCTTGGTTCTGCTATCACATAACTGAATTAAATAGTGTACTTGAAGAAACCTCTTAATATTTCATGTTAAAAAGTGTTTTTTGCATAACAATTTTTCATTTATCTCTCTAGGTCTGCGAAGCAATGTTCTATACTAGGTGATTCTGTGATACATGCTTTTTCCATTTCAGGTTTGTGGAGGGGATAGAACATTTTATAGAGTGTTAGTCATAATCAAATCTCACATTCCAGAAGCAAGGGTAAAACGAATAATATCTTCAGTGCATTCATAAGGGAAGACTGAATTAATACTGTGCATAATCTTACTGATTTCTGTACTTTATTCTTCAGTGTGGAAGGGGGAGACTTGGAGCTGATTACAGGTTATTTAATAAAAAATAAATGTACAAAGTTTACATGCAAAGAATTGTGTCCCATACATTAATTACAAAGACAGGGTTACTACTTTACATTCCATTAAACAAATGCTGTAGTAGTACTTTCCATGATGATTCTGGTGTTATTATTTATCATTTTGGGACAGTTAGACTCTATATCCATCATACCCCTACAAACAAATATATAAAATCCTACAGTACAACACACATACATAGAAACAAAACCTGACACATACACCACTCATGGATGGTTTCAAAATATGCAGTGTTTTTCTGTTTCACTAAGTACCTAATTCATGCCTGTCAATAAACAGTCCTGCTGAATGACAAAATATGAAGCCATACCTTGTTAAGCTGACCAGTATAAGCCAAGCCATGGCCATGCAAACACTGGAGGGAAATGTATGTTCCCCACTCCCGTAGTATGATATCACAATGAAATAAGTTTATTACCCCAACCCCTGTGGTGGCGTAATGGATTCCTGCCAGCTGGCTCAAGTTTGTGTTTATTTTTTAAACTGGTTATGTGTAATTCAGTAGTGGGCAATGTATGAAGTTTATTTGACTACTTAGTCTAGAGCCATGCATAGGGTAATGTTCTGTTCAAGTACCTTTGCCAGGATAAGTGTTATGTACAAGTACAAGAATAGCTAAAAGGCTTTTTTTGCATTATGTCACTTAGTCATACTGTCACTCAAAGTGTGCAGGTTGTGTGGATGGGCGGGTCCATGTCTGGGAACAAACCTTGGTAGCACTATAGCTGCCTACCTATTTTTATCTGCATTTTTGCTACAGGTAGTTGACAAGTGTTAGGAGTTTGCTCAGGCAGCCATCTGCCATATTAAATGAAGAGCAACTCAGATGTATTGTTGTCTTCCAGCTGTCATACTTTTAGAATGTTTGAGAAAATCGGAATGCCAGGTAAAATCCTGTGCAGGCAAAATAAGGGAAGAATATAGTATGCACAGATGATACCATGGCATTGGTTGAAAATATTGTGCAGGTGTAACTTGTCTGTCATGTGTCCATGATGCATAACAGTGCCATCAAAATTAAACAAGTAAGTAAAGTATGAAAAGACACCCCTCCAAAATGATAGCACCATAGTTCTGCCATAGTTACACAATCTCAGACTTCAGAACCTCTTCAAAATAACATGAGAAGAAAACTTTATTTAGCTCCAGTTCAGTGCAGATAATTTTTAACAAAGAATTGATATTTTCATTTAAAATAAAATATCACTGATTGTTTCTATCTACTGGGCCTTAGTGAAGTCTTAATAACTGAGCATGATTATGTCTTACACTATAAGTGATATGTAATAATTTTTTGACAACATGCATGTTTTATTATCCTGTAATCATCATTACGTGAGTTGTGTTGAATCTGGCAGGAGGGTAATATTTACGTAAATTGATTATCTTGTTCCTTTGTCTTTCTCCCTTGTTATTTATTTATAACAACACCTTTCTTTATCTCTGTTATCAAATACTTTGGAGTAATGCTAAAAACATTTCCACATTAAATCAACACAACCAGGTTCATTTTAAATAAGTACCACAGAAGATAATGGCGTCACTGCAGAGCCTTCTGAAGACACAAAATCAAGTTACTCATCACCAGGCGACCCTGCCTGTACAGCATACCAAAACACTTCTTGCATGAAGTAAATCATCTGACTGTCTGTAAATCTCCTACAGATAAACAACTAACATGGTACCATATCCATGCTCCAAAGGGCATTTTTCTGTGACTGATTTTCTACATGAATACAGTAATTTTCCTTCTATCTTGCACAGCCCCCACACCCTGATCCTCAGTCTCCCCACCGTATTATTTCCCATCCTTTTATTTCAATTAAATTATCTCTAAAGAAGTTGAAGACCTACTGGAAAATAATCCTATTGATAAGCCCCCCACTAAGATAATTCATAACCACACCTTTAGTTCACATCAGTGACTTACACCTCACATCAGTTTTCATGCCTAATGTATGGAAATTGTCTCTTGTCAGACATCTACCCAAATAACCTAAACCTACCAAAACTTCTCACTTCTGGCCTATCTCAGTTCTACCTACTTTAGGTAAAATTCTTGTGAAAAGAAAAGAGAGAGCTCTGGTGAAGTTTCCTCTCACTGGAGATCTTTTTTCTTTGGTATGCTATTTTGTTTATTGGTATATTTATATTACTATGAAGCCTATCACCTTTCTGGTAATTTTGGGGTGTTTGCTGTATATTTCTGCCTAATGTACTGAGATTTCCTCAACACGATGACCAGCAGAGACAACTTGAGAGATGGTCTAGAAAGCCCATTGACAAATGTTGATTTTTAGAACTCATCCTGAAAGTCCCTAGTTGGGATAGATCACAATTGCCGAACAGAAACAACAGTCACAAAAGTTTACCTGTGGATTCTAATGACAACAGCAGCAATCTGGGAACTACTTTCTTACAACTAAAAAATAAAAGCCTTCAACTGAAAAGTTTACAGTGGGAGGATACTTTTCAAATTTTGTATTGCTTTTAACTATTTCTCAATGCTGGATTTTAGTTAATTGGCCTGTTTTTATAACAAAGAAATGAAGACAGTTCCCTACCCTCAGGCTGGGGTCAGCTGTTCTCCTTACATCTCTTGATTGTGGTAATGTACTTGTTTGTCCTGTGGCTCAAATTTTGGATGTGCACAGGGGACCTGGAAGCAAGGTGGATTTACCAGAATCACTAGTGAACCTTTTCCTTTGGTTTACAACCATGACCTTAGAATACAGTCCATATCAGGACTAGATTTACAAACCCTCATGGCAAGTCTGCAGTGTGTAACCATCTGCTAGCACTCAAACTTTTGGCAGGAGCTTCCCCCATTTTAAAAGATCTTCCTAAATTCAGCATATTAAGACTCCAGTTTAGGGCCTACATGGTAAAGAAGAACCAGTGCAAATGTTTTTCTTCAGGCCATATCACTTAACCCCCCCTTTCCACATGCTTCCATGCTTATTTTGTCCTTTATACACTGTATAAACACAAGTATGCATGTATGTTAATAGCCAGTGCTGCTCTCTCTTATCTCCTCTTAGCTTGTTCATTTCATTTTTCCCGTTTTCTTTACACTGTGTCATTATTCCTTCACACAAACATTATTTGTTATTGCTCATATATTGTATTTACATCTAATCATTTGTACTCCCAACTACTTCTGTGTACTATGTTTCTTGCATTTTTACATTATGTAACCTGATTATTAGTTGTCTGCGTACAACCCAGACTTGGCCTGAGATTAGTCAGTTTTGATCAGCACCCTACCTTAGTAAATAAACAAACAAACAAACACATGAACATACATACTTACTTACATAATACATACTGTAAATAGGTTTCACTTAGGGGAATACTAACTTTCTAAAGTTCAGGAGAAATGGTGCAGCTCCCATTTTTTTAATCTCATTGTTATAGATTTCTGAATCTGTGATTGTACTCTTTCCATTTCTAAGTACTGCGCACAAAGCATTTTTGCTACTTAGCAAAACATCATCGGTCTTATCCCCTAGGTATCATAGTAATTACAAGCAATCTAGGTTATCAAGTAGTTAGATCAGGCAGAACATGTTTGTGCAGGACTCACTGAATCAGATGTCTGAGCTATGTCTACTACCATCTTATCCTCAATCACTGTTACATCAGAGGTGGTCCAGGACTGTGTCTTTAACTTTTTTCCCTTCTCCATTCACACTAAGTTTTGAAACAATTTAGGGTGCCTGTCCTCTGTTTTCCTGACGTTATGTGGGTGAAATCTCAAACTAGAGAAACCACTTATCCTTCTTTCTCCAGGTTGCTCCTTCCCCCACTGTTGTGGTTTTATTCGTTTGCCTCTTCTAAGAATCTGTATCACTTCATTGGCTGAGAAAACCTGCCATGTCCAGTAATCTCCATTCCTTCCTCCTTCACTTGCTTACTTATTGTATTTAATAGTTTACTTGGCTACTGTTTATTGTAAATAAGTGTATTTTGTTTATTCAGAAAATATATTTGCCATTGTCTCAGACGTGCAGCCAATAATGTGTTACCCACAGCCACTAACACATTACCCACAGCCTCAGTGTTAGCATTCACCTCCATCTAAAACTTGATGCTGGCTTAATCCCCAAATGTACGTCCTCCACCTCCCACTAAACATCTCCAGCCTCTTGGCCACTGTATAAAGAGGAGGGACTGTACTGACTTTCCAGTTGTTATATGTCTGGCATGTAGTCGGCCACGAATGCTCATTAATCCCCTAACATCTAATATTCTCTCACCTTTTGTGGCAACACCAGCTGCCAATAGAAGATGATGTGTAATAGACAGAGTTGTCTGCTACCCCTTGATACTAGAAACTTGTTCTTTCCCCTTTAGCAGGTATTGCTGCCCATTTGTTATAATACAGAGTCTGTATTCTAGATGAATAACAGAAGTGTTCTGTATTGTAGATGAATGACAGAAGTGTAAGACCCTTAACTGTTTCTAACAGGGAATCACTGCAAATATCAAAACTTGTTGTAATACCATGACTGTGCTTTATGTAGACTCTGAGATAACTACCTCAAAGTTGGGGACAAAGGAACTGCAAATTCAGATTTGCCCTATTTGTACTCTAGTCTTCTCAGAAATGGGACTTGTATGTACAGGTCTTGCACGTATGTCTTGCTGCCCTTAATCCTTCTTACCGCCACTGCCAAGAACCCCCTACCTTTAGGCACTTCCACAGATTCTGCTGTTTAATACCATCAAATACTTTCTCTTTATCTAGCAGTACTGTTCCTGCTGATTCCTTTTGCCATTTTGTTGACTGCAAATCCTGTATGCAGTACCTACCCTTCAAAATCCAACTTAGCCAGAACAACCAGCTGTAGTTTTAGTTCATAAGTTTGTAGGAAGTCTGTGGAAAAAACAGTAGTTAAACAGCCCTTTTAAAGTGTTGTCAGTGACTTTCTGCTCTATCCTAAACCCAGCAGTGATCCTTATATTGTGCAAGTAGGGCATTCACCACTGCTGCCCCTCTCCCCTGTTTAACAGCAGTGAATCAAGTAGCCAAATAAAAGATGTCTTCCACAACTTATGACACCAATGTAGCAGATACCAGCACATAATTCATTCTAGTGGCCAGCCTGTAATTGAGTGTAGGAAGTGAATTCCATTATGCATACACATACTTTCATGAATTTATCATTGATAGAGGGTGCGCATTCTTTCTAGTTACCCGCGAACACCCTTACATAGTGCATACTTCCTCCAGCCTTATTATGCTGTTTATTAAAAACTGAATTTAAATATCTACCCAGATATGTAGTTTTGTACACAAGGCCCTGTCATTCCTGTTAAGACCTCATAATTACTTAGTATTACTTTTGCGCACACAGTTTTCACTTTACAAATGGAACATTTCCCTGACCATCTTTCATCTTCTTTGCTAGATATACATTTAATGTGTTGAGCACCCGTGTTAGCACTTCCTTGGATGATTTATTACAACTAGTGTGCCCCATCACCTCCACTGACAGAAGACTTTCTCTACTTGGTCTGTTTTTTTAAATAGATCGTGTTAGCTTTAAGCTTCTAAATGGCTCTCATGATGTATTTTCACTTAATGGCATTCACTAAACCCTTCACAATATGAAATCAAGGTATATTGTCCAAGTCACCTGACGGCTGTAAACTTGATGAAACGTGACGGAAACCAGTGATGAATAACTTACAACTATGGTGTTCACACCAGTTCCTCATATTCACAACAAATTGACAGATGTTACTAAAGTGTTATGGTAGAAAAGACCGTAAGGTCAGATACTCAGACATCTATGTACATTAACATAAAAACAAACTCCTCCACATCATGTCCTTTTAGAGTCCACTGCTTGTGTCTATAACTCCTTTTTGTTGCCTTTTATGCCATTCATACTATTTTGATGGTCAACGCTTTTTTAGGCAGTCAAGGCCCTGTTCATGTTCATGTTCCAGCTCATTAGTCCAGTAGGTGCTCCCCTTCTTATTTCTCCAGCACTTCAAACATTTTTTTTTTAGTTTTTGAGATGAATGGAAGGGGCTGCTATAGTCTTCCCTTTCAAGTAAAGTGTCTTGCCATTATCCTTTCTTCAGTGTTTCCCCAAGCTCACATACTTTTTATCATTGTTCATGTCCATATTCTCAATATGTGATAGTTGTTGGCTTTTGGCCCCCTGAAGTGACTGTTTCAGAGATAATGATATGTTCTGTGACTCAATTGCTGTCTCCTTTGGGACTGAACATGATTACTTTTTTAAGTACCACTTTTCCACATGCAGGACTGCTGGATATCTCATTAGGTCATAAAAACCTTGATTCTTGAATTCTCTGTGCTATAGGGCAAAGGCCTTCCACCAGTTAAACAGGTGATTAGAGTAATCCTGAGCTAGTTTTTGCAGTGCTGTGTAATTTTAGCTCATTGTGTAACTGAATTTTGTCAAAATAGCTTCCTTATCTTGGCAGTTTGGGGAAATGTTGAAAAGTGCAGTCAGTACTTGGGTACTTCACGTGATATATTTTGCAGACAGAATAAAGCCAATTAATGTGAAGCCTTCCATTAGATCCAGCATTCATGTCACACACAGGTTATTCCTGTAGTTTCTGTTCCCTTTCCCATTCATGTATACCTGCAGTTGTTCCTGATAAAACCAGCTGTTATCATGAAAGGCAGCTTAAGTCCAATACCACTTTCTCACACACTGAAATAGTACTGAAATACTTTTTATGTGCTGTTTCAGTTTAACTTCCAGCTCCTCCAACAGTTTTTGGATCATCCATGCGTCAAGCAGCACTTGTTGCAGTGGTGCTTTTAAGTGTGACAGAGCAGCCACAAGCTTCACATTTCTGCTGTAGTACTTAAGCCTGTATAACTTCAGTTTGACCCCTTGCTTTTCAGCCCCAGTTGGGGTCACATTTGCATCTGCCAGTGCTAATTGCACCAGCACTGTTAAGTTGAATGAGAGAGCCACCATCTCCACACTCCTGCATGGTCTCCTGCTCCTTGTAGTATACTAGAAATGATGCCTACACAAAGTACAGTTCAGAACACACATTGGCTGTTTTACATCTTCTAGAGAAGCTTTACCTGTTTTGCTCCATATGTAGCATTATATTATAAACCTCGCATACCTCTGGCACTTTATGATTTAGTCATTTAGTGAGCAGTTCATTGTCATCAGTATTATTAAACATAGCATTGGAGCTGTAACTGCCAAATCATAATGCCACGCTTGTCACTTTTAAACAGCCCTCCCCCAGTATTACACATTTTATATACTATTTGTATAACAACACTCAACAACTCTACTTACAAAATGTGAGTTACTGCCCCTGGATGTATATTTATGTTCCCTACTCCTCAATGAGAACTGTTTTCCCTTTAGTATTTTACAGTGGTGTCAAAAAATCATGGTATGAAACTAA